>NW_023269826.1:0-23415 GCF_008121235.1 Drosophila subobscura | reverse complement strand
CTAATACAATATTATTATATATAGCACGTTCTCATAATGAAATCATTAAAATGTCCGTATTTTTATAACAAAACACCACGAAGAATATTTCATATTTATTTTTACAACAACATTCCTTTCAAACCGTTAATAAGAGGCAATTCTAGATGAAAAAAAAAAATAAATAATTTTTATGCTAGACATTCCTCAGTATTTTTGATCCAAGAAGGAAAAAAATAATATATTTTCTTCGTTATTCTCACACAAATATATACAACAATGAGAGATAATGCATTTCCATTTAATATCAATATTATGAATATATTTGTACATAAGTGTACATATATCCAATAATATACAATATGCTTGAAAATTTCGTAAAATTTTCAAACAACTTATTTAGCATAGTCTTACAACCCTCAACCATATGTAGTCCAAGCAGCACTATAAAATTAATTAAAAGTACATAACAGCATGGACTGCGATATGCGTTCAAAATGTCGATGTTCATGTGTCCTGCAGTTCACACGATGACGCACAGTTTGCTGCGTTCTTCATCGACCCATGAGCCGAGTGATCCACCGCTTAGAGTGATTAAAATTTGTTTGTTATTACATTTGTCAGATATGTTTTTATTGAAAGAAATTAAAAATACACCATTTTACTGGCATATATCAATTCCTTCAATAAAATTGTATTTTTATCCTAAAAGAATGTTGCGAAATGTCTTAGTTTTATATAAACGATATCTTACCATATTTATGAATATAAATAATATGTAATTTGACAATGTTTGATAAATATCAATTTATATAAAAGAATTAACCTGAACACAGGTACAACATTGTACTTTTTTAGGTTGTTGCATTAACCAATGTATGCCCATAGCTCTGATGGACAATACATATGCGCAACGCGTGCATATTATGGGCCATATGCACACAGATTTTATAAATCAATATATTGTAATATATCATCAATATGTAATTTTAATATTAAATGCTATACACATATAACCAAGTCATATGTATATTAGCTACTACTATATGAGTATATTGACAACATCATTAAAAAATACATATAAGATTTACAACTGAATATATTTATTTTACAATTATGATTTTTATAAAACATTGTTTGGTAAATTGGCAATATATTTTTGTTAACGGTAGAAACATACAATAATGATCCTTCCGCAGGTTCACCTACGGAAACCTTGTTACGACTTTTACTTCCTCTAAATAATCAAGTTCGGTCAACTTTTGCGAAACAACCGTAACACGCAAGGCGTCACAGTGATCACGTCCGGAGACCTCACTAAATAATTCAATCGGTAGTAGCGACGGGCGGTGTGTACAAAGGGCAGGGACGTAATCAATGCGAGTTAATGACTCACACTTACTGGGAATTCCAAGTTCATGTGAACAGTTTCAGTTCACAATCCCAAGCATGAAAGTGGTTCAGCGGTTTACCCGGACCTCTCGGTCTAGGAAATACACGTTGATACTTTCATTGTAGCGCGCGTGCAGCCCAGGACATCTAAGGGCATCACAGACCTGTTATTGCTCAATCTCATTATTGCTAGACGCAATTTGTCCATTTAAGAAGCTAGTGTCCTTATAATGGGACAAACCAACAGGTACGGCTCCACTTATATAAACACATTCAAACACAATAAACATTTTACTGCCACCATGAATGAAGGCTATATAAGCTTCAACACCATAATCCTGAAGATATCTATTTAATATATTTGAGTCTCGTTCGTTATCGGAATTAACCAGACAAATCACTCCACGAACTAAGAACGGCCATGCACCACCACCCATAGATTCGAGAAAGAGCTATCAATCTGTCTTACACACTTATGTTCGGACCTGGTAAGTTTTCCCGTGTTGAGTCAAATTAAGCCGCAGGCTCCACTCCTGGTGGTGCCCTTCCGTCAATTCCTTTAAGTTTCAGCTTTGCAACCATACTTCCCCCGGAGCCCAAAAGCTTTGGTTTCCCGGGAAGCGACTGAGAGAGCCATAAAAGTAGCTACACCCAATTGCTAGCTGGCATCGTTTATGGTTAGAACTAGGGCGGTATCTGATCGCCTTCGAACCTCTAACTTTCGTTCTTGATTAATGAAAACATCTTTGGCAAATGCTTTCGCTTAAGTTAGTCTTACGACGGTCCAAGAATTTCACCTCTCGCGTCGTAATACTAATGCCCCCAAACTGCTTCTATTAATCATTACCTCTTGATCTGAAAACCAATGAAAGCAGAACAGAGGTCTTATTTCATTATCCCATGCACAGAATATTCAGGCATTTGAAGCCTGCTTTAAGCACTCTAATTTGTTCAAAGTAATTGTACCGGCCCACAATAACACTCGATGAAGAGCACTAATGCAGGTTTTTAAATAGGAGGAATATATAAAAAAATACAAGTACTTAATTATATATAAGAACTCCACCGGTAATACGCTTACATACATAAAGGTATAGTACTAACCACAATTGTAAGTTGCACTACCCGTATGAAGCACAAGTTCAACTACGAACGTTTTAACCGCAACAACTTTAATATACGCTATTGGAGCTGGAATTACCGCGGCTGCTGGCACCAGACTTGCCCTCCAATTGGTCCTTGTTAAAGGATTTAAAGTGTACTCATTCCAATTACAGGGCCTCGGATATGAGTCCTGTATTGTTATTTTTCGTCACTACCTCCCCCGAGCTGGGAGTGGGTAATTTACGCGCCTGCTGCCTTCCTTAGATGTGGTAGCCGTTTCTCAGGCTCCCTCTCCGGAATCGAACCCTGATTCCCCGTTACCCGTTGCAACCATGGTAGTCCTAGATACTACCATCAAAAGTTGATAGGGCAGACATTTGAAAGATCTGTCGTCGGTACAAGACCATACGATCTGCATGTTATCTAGAGTTCAACCAATGTAACGATCTTGCGATCGCTTGGTTTTAGCCTAATAAAAGCACACGTCCCATAAGGTCCGTGTTTTAATTGCATGTATTAGCTCTAGAATTACCACAGTTATCCAAGTAACTGTTAACGATCTAAGGAACCATAACTGATATAATGAGCCTTTTGCGGTTTCACTTTTTAATTCGTGTGTACTTAGACATGCATGGCTTAATCTTTGAGACAAGCATATAACTACTGGCAGGATCAACCAGAATAATGTTTTCGTTTTATGCGCATATGCACACATATGTAAATATTTGACAACTCGATATACTTTTGAATAAAAAACAGTACAATAATACATAGTTTTTTTTCCAACAGTTCATGAGAATTTGTTAAACGAATGTGGCCATTTTATATAGCATTCAGATTCGCCATTTTCTCTATATATTTATATTTTTTTATATATTTAACATAATTTTATTTTACAATATATTAATGAGAAAACTTTCTCATTTGTTTAATATTTACAACAGCATATTAAATATATCCATATAAAATATATACATTTTTTCGTTCAAAAATATCTTTTTGTTTGCACTTAATATAATATCACACGTATATTCGCCTAAACCAAAATAAATTGAGTTTTGGCATTGTATTTTGACAACAAATTTAAAATTTATCCAGTATGCGTTTTTGTGATATACATTAAATAAAACCAAGCACATGAGTTCATGTAGAATGGATTTTGATATATTGGCAATATTTGAATTTGCATATAAATCTCTTTGATTATATGCTGGTACATTGGTGAAATGGTTCTCATACAATCATAAATCGTATGATACCATTTCCAGATATTCACGATAATAATTCGAAACTAAACTGATATGGACTAAAGAAAATGTACTCTTTATATATCTTGACAAGTTTCATTATACTATCTTAAGATCAATTTGTCGCAGCTAAGCAATTTATATTAAAGAACTTTTAAGCAACAAATATCACACAATAACACCACTATGGGTATAATGACAACGTATAATAATATCATATGCAATACTATACCAAAATAATGCACATAATATAAATGGACATCAACTGTCCACCATATATAGGTTTTCTGCCACGGCTTCCGCAAATCGGGTGCTTACAATTGAGAGTGCCCCTTAACAGGCATTTGTTCTCGTATTTTAATACAAGAAACACATATACACTTCAATATTATTCATATATAGTAACAACTATATACATATCCAACCAAATAAAGTATCAGACATTGCCAGCTAGGTATTTTCCCCATATCATATGTACAGACAAATTTTAAATTTTTCATCATATGATATATACCAAGCACGACACCACTCCCTATAGAGGTTTTTGCCACGGCTTCCGCAAATCGGGTGCCTACAATAGGGAGTGCCCCTTAACAGGCATTTGTTCTCGTATTTTAATACAAGAAACACATCAACACTTCAATATTATTCATATATAGTAACAACTATATACATATCCAACCAAATAAAGTATCAGACATTGCCAGCTAGGTATTTTCCCCATATCATATGTAAAGACAAATTTTAAATTTTTCATCATATGATATATACCAAAACACGACACCACTCCCTATATAGGTTTTTGCCACGGCTTCCGCAAATCGGGTGCCTACAATAGGGGAGTGCCCCTTAATAAGGCATTTGTTCTCGTATTTTAATACAAAGAAACACATATACACTTCAATATTATTCATATATAGTAACAACTATATACATATCCAACCAAATAAAAGTATCAGACATTGCCAGCTAGGTATTTTCCCCATATCAAATGTAAAGATCAATTTTAAATTTTTCATCATATGATATATACCAAGCACGACACCACTCCCTATAGAGGTTTTTTGCCACGGCTTCCGCAAATCGGGTGCCTACAATAGGGAGTGCCCCTTAACAGGCATTTGTTCTCGTATTTTAATACAAGAAACACATCAACACTTCAATATTATTCATATATAGTAACAACTATATACATATCCAACCAAATAAAGTATCAGACATTGCCAGCTAGGTATTTTCCCCATATCATATGTAAAGACAAATTTTAAATTTTTCATCATATGATATATACCAAGCACGACACCACTCCCTATATAGGTTTTTTGCCACGGCTTCCGCAAATCGGGTGCCTACAATAGGGAGTGCCCCTTAACAGGCATTTGTTCTCGTATTTTAATACAAGAAACACATATACACTTCAATATTATTCATATATAGTAACAACTATATACATATCCAACCAAATAAAAGTATCAGACATTGCCAGCTAGGTATTTTCCCCATATCATATGTAAAGACAAATTTTAAATTTTTCATCATATGATATATACCAAGCACGACACCACTCCCTATATAGGTTTTTGCCACGGCTTCCGCAAATCGGGTGCCTACAATAGGGAGTGCCCCTTTAACAGGCATTTGTTCTCGTATTTTTAATACAAGAAACACATCAACACTTCAATATTATTCATATATAGTAACAACTATATACATATCCAACCAAATAAAAGTATCAGACATTGCCAGCTAGGTATTTTCCCCATATTATATGTAAAGACAAATTTTAAATTTTTCATCATATGATATATATCAAGCCGGACACCAGTGCTTATACAGGTTTTTCCTCACGGTCACGGCTAACATATGAAAGATCATACAGAATATCATATCGTACATTATCGTTTCTTCATAATAAAATCATGCTGAAGTTATATTATACATGTACATGGGAAATATTCCCATATCCATATCAATCAACCATTATAAATTTGTATTTATATCAATACAATGCCTATTTCATCTGAAACACCATACAGTACAGTATATCATATCGTACATTATCGTTTCTTCATAATCAAATCATGCTGAAGTTATATTATACATGTATATGGGAAAAATTCCCATATCCATATCAATCAACCATTATAAATTTGTATTTATATCAATACAATGCCTATTTCGTATGAAAAGCCAAACAGTACAGAATCTCATATCGTACATTATCGTTTCTTCATAATCAAATCATGCTGAAGTTATATTATACATGTATATGGGAAAAATTCCCATATCCATATCAATCAACCATTATAAATTTGTATTTATATCAATACAATGCCTATTTCGTATGAAAAGCCAAACAGTACAGTATATCATATCGTACATTATCGTTTCTTCATAATCAAATCATGCTGAAGATATTTTTATACATGTATATGGGAAATATTCCCATATCCATATCAATGAACCATTATAAATTTGTATTTATATCAATACAATGCCTATTTCATATGAAAAGCCATACAGTACAGTATATCATATCGTACATTATCGTTTCTTCATAATAAAATCATGCTGAAGTTATATTATACATGTATATGGGAAAAATTCCCATATCCATATCAATCAACCATTATAAATTTGTATTTATATCAATACAATGCCTATTTCGTATGAAAAGCCATACAGTACAGTATATCATATCGTACATTATCGTTTCTTCATAATCAAATCATGCTGAAGATATTTTATACATGTATATGGGAAAAATTCCCATATCCATATCAATCAACCATTATAAATTTGTATTTATATCAATACAATGCCTATTTCTGTATGAAAAGCCATACAGTACAGTATATCATATCGTACATTATCGTTTCTTCATAATCAAATCATGCTGAAGATATTTTATACATGTATATGGGAAACATGCCCATATCCATATCAATCAACCATCATAAACATTATAAATTTGTATTTATATCATACCTATTTTATATGAAAAAAGAACATAGAATATCATATCATATTATTGCTTTATAAAAAAATCCTTGCTACATAATCATTTCATACTGAAGACTTTATGTATAACGATTTTCAACTATGCATATGCAAAGTCGCTTTATCCCGTATTTTATAGTATTTGATATGAACTTTCCAAATTATTTCCATTTATATCATATCAGATCCTCTTTATTGTGTTGTATTTCAATTTTTCTTATGTTTTCCAACTATATATGAAACATATGTTCATTTATTGTGTTTTTAAATGTTTATCAACTTTTGACTTGTATTTGTATCATAGTGTTCAATTCGTATTTATGCATATATATATGCAAAAGTCTCTTTATCCCGAATTTTAAAGTATTTGATATGAACTTTCTAAGTTATTGCCACTTATATCATATAAGATCCTCTTTATTGTGTGTTATCTGAATTTTTCTTTTATATTTTCCAACTATATATGAAACATATGTTCATTTATTGTGTTTTTAAATGTTTATCAACTTTTGACTTGTATTTGTATCATAGTGTTCAATTCGTACTTATGCATATATATATATGCAAAGTCTCTTTATCCCGAATTTTAAAGTATTTGATATGAACTTTCTAAGTTATTGCCACTTATATCATATAAGATCCTCTTTATTTGTGTGTTATCTGAATTTTTCTTATATTTTCCAACTATATATGAAACATATGTTCATTTATTGTGTTTTTAAATGTTTATCAACTTTTGACTTGTATTTGTATCATAGTGTTCAATTCGTACTTATGCATATATATATATGCAAAGTCTCTTTATCCCGAATTTTAAAGTATTTGATATGAACTTTCTAAGTTATTGCCACTTATATCATATAAGATCCTCTTTATTGTGTGTTATCTGAATTTTTCTAAGTATAAATGAAACATACTTTCATAACTATATTATAAGTACATCATTTGTTTCTTATAGAAACAATTTCTTTATAGCTTTAAATATGTACGTATATTCATACTAACATATATGCTATTTAATTTTTTACCAAACATTTTCAATCATATGATTTTAAAGTGTTCTGCATGCATATGAGTGTAATTTTTTCTCAAATGGAAGTAGTATTAAGTCATAATACAATCCATGTTGAAAAAATTTTTAGAATATATCCCTGTATATATATATATAGGTATAATTATATATTTATATAAATATATTAAAATACTTGTTATATATATATAAAGAATACATTCTGTATATCGAATCATCAAGCAAAGGATAAGCTTCAGTGGATCGCAGTATGGCAGCTGCTCAACCACTTACAACACCTTGCCTGTTACAAAAGTCGTTTACAATTGATTCTAGGCTTTGTCATTGTATTAAATAATGTTTTTATATGTAACTAGCGCGGCACCAGGTGATCAATGATCCTCCCGATTTACTATGTTACAAATTACATTGGCATCACATCCATTGTCGTTTGTAAAATAAATTACAAACTTTTAATGGTTTAGAAGCCATACAATGCAAATTGCCCCTTATTTATCATTGCAGTCCAGCACGGATACGACCTTAGAGGCGTTCAGGCATAATCCAACGGACGTAGCGTCATACCACTGTTCGCTCGAACAAGTATTGTGCCATTGGTCCGTACCTGCGGTTTTCTCTCGTACTACGCAGGAATGCTGTCGCAACAACGTTTTGTCATTAGTAGGGTAAAACTAACCTGTCTCACGACGGTCTAAACCCAGCTCACGTTCCCTTGCATGGGTGAACAATCCAACGCTTGGTGAATTTTGCTTCACAATGATAGGAAGAGCCGACATCGAAGGATCAAAAAAGCGACGTCGCTATGAACGCTTGGCCGCCACAAGCCAGTTATCCCTATGGTAACTTTTTTCTGACACCTCTTGTTAAAAACTCTTTAAACCAAAAAGGATCGATAGGCCGAGCTTTTGCTGTCCCTGTGTGTACTGAACACCGAGATCAAGTCAGCATTTGCCCTTTTGCTCTATGTGTGGTTTCTGTCCGCACTGAGCTGGCCTTGGGACACCTCCGTTATTATTTGAGAGATGTACCGCCCCAGTCAAACTCCCTACCTGGCAATGTCCTTGAATTGGATCATACCTGAGTAATTGGAGTTATACCAAATTTTCAAATTGAAAACACATAAATGCATCTTCTCATTAAAAAATTTGTTTGCGATTATATAACAAACTCGTGATACTTTGATCAAGAAGCTTGCATCAAAACCCAATACCATAAGATATAATAAATATATCCGTATAATGGCTAGGAAATGATACACGTTCCATTTAATCAAGTAAGTAAGGAAACAATAAGAGTAGTGGTATTTCATTGTCGATACCAAACCGAAATCTGATATCTCCCACTTATTCTACACCTCTTATGTCTCCTTACACTGCCAGATTAGAGTCAAGCTCAAAAGGGTCTTCTTTCCCCGCTAATTATTCCAAGCCCGTTCCCTTGGCTGTGGTTTCGCTAGATAGTAGATAGGGACATATGTCATCTGATCTCTCAGCCCTTATTTAACGTGGCGGTTCCTCAGGAAGGGATTTCAACCACGGTGTTGGGTGCCCAGGATAAGAAGCTATAGCAAATACATAGCGACTCAGCCTGGTACCAAATTCGAAAGTATACTAGTCGGGCATACTTTCCTCCTTTGGTGAGGAGCGAAGTGTATCTATCACTTCTACCGATCTATGGGTCACGGCGCCCGGTTGAGAACGCAACACCACGTCGAGCATGAAGGCTCTGCCCGCGTAACATTTGGGCTACCACAGCCACCACGATACTCCCACTAGGGGGCCGACCTCAATGCACAGCCTTGGACCGCTGATACAACCCGTGGTACCGAACTTTAGGGCTCAGTTGACCCTCCCCTTTTAGCCCCGACTGGCTCGGATAGGGTACCCTTTGAAGGGGACTTACCGAGTCCGGGGCTCTCAGCCCGCTTGTCGCCGATGGATCCAGCAGTTGTAGTCGTCTGGAAAACGCCTCTCCCGCGTACCTATCCAGAAACTGCATCCTCTCCTGTGAAGCCACCACTTCCGAGAAAGTCCATTCGCCATCAGTAAGCTGCATTCCGAGTCCATCGAGGTCTCGCAAATCCGCATAGAGGGGACAAACACATAAAATGTGTTGCCAATCCTCGCGCTCTGCGCCGCATAGACATGCAGGCGTGTCGCTCCGGTTTATCTTATGCAGAAATGCATTGAGTGATCCATGACCAGTCAGCAGGAACCCTGCGCGCAGCGTGAAGCCAAACCTTCGCTCGCTGTAGACGAAGCTTACGTTCGGGATGAAGCGGTGCGTCACCCGGCCTGGGGAGTCACCGTCATCCCATCTGCGTTGCCACTCGCTCAGCATGCATTCGTCCAGTCGCGCCATCTTCTGCTTCCAGCTTTGATTTGCCAAATCTTCGCCGTATAGCCAATCACTCTCCTCCAGCGGGTAGCCACGCTTTAGCTTGAATCTGATTGCCAGGTGTCTGGCGACCAGATCAAACGGGGGGGCTCCAGCAAGTACTTGCAGTGCCATGGTGGACACTGTACGGCATACCGGTAGGCATCAATCAGGATGATCCTTTGGCACGCAAGCAGGTGCCTCCTGGCAACTGTCTGCGTCGTCGTCGCGACAGACCAAACCGCGGCACCAAATAGCGCGCAGGGCACCATGAGTCCGGCATATATTGTCCGCTTTGCGCGGGGACTGAGACCCCAGTCGGTCCGCATTACGCGTGACAATGCCCCTACGACTCCGGTCAGCTTACCTCGCAAGCCCATGATGTGCGGGATGAAGTTCAACCGCTCGCTGACCGTGATGCCGAGGTACCGATATTCGCGCTTATATGGCAGGCTTGCTCCTGCAAACCGTACCAATGGCGGCCGTAGAAGTTTGCCCTTGAGCAGCATGATCGCAGTCTTGCTAGTTGAGACGGCAACGCCGACATCAACTCCCCAAGCGCCTACGATGGACATCAGGTCTTCTCCTTTTTCGCTCGAGCTCTGTACGGGCGTTTCCCTCGATGAGGAGGAGCAGGTCGTCGGCATACGCGCTGAGCGCGCCATATGGCTCCAAGCGCTGGAGCAGCACGTCCATCAAGATGTTCCATATGAATGGACCACTTATGGACCCCCTGTGGGCAACCTCTTGTCACCGGAACAGTGGCTACTCCATGCCTGCTGACAATGCTCGCACTCCGGCCGGAGAAGAAGCTTCGCCACAAGCCTGCCTCACGGCAGCTGTACGGTGAGGCGTGTAGCTGCTTTTTTGTTTTTGAGAGAATCGGGTTTTGGGATCCGCCGAAAATTAGGCACTGCCAGGAGTGCAAATGCGAGCATAGTTCTCTTAAGAAAGTAGCGGAGGAAGCGAATTGCATGGATAAGGAGAGCAGAGAATGCAGCGACAAGCTAGTTAAAGGAGAGCGAGTTCGAAGGCAAATTTCGAACAGAGAGGCTTTAAATAAAGGTCGGCAGGACGCCATTAGGCATTTTGGAGCTGTATCTCTATCAATTTAAAAAGAGTTTCAGAGGCTAAGTTTTTTTTTCAAGTGAAAAAAGTGCAGAAAAAAAAAGTGAAATTTACACCGCCAACTTTGCACCGCCACCATCGATCTGCTAGATCAATTAGCCTGCGAGAGCCGCAAGGCAGCTACCAGGTAAGGGAAGCTGGGGAAAAAAAATAAGAAAAAGGCAAGACTGATACATTTGCCCACCTTTATGCTAGGCAGCGACTAGATAAGCCAAAGAGGAGGCTCGGCCGTTTTAAATTTGTCAGCTGGAGCGACAGAGTTTCGCCGGAGCTTTTGCCGCCGCTAAGCAAGCGAGCGAGAGGGAAAAAGCAAACAGAACCAGGCAGACGGCGGCCACCTAAAACAGCGCCAAAGCGGTGCTGACGCGGAGAAGTTAAAACCCCGCGAGGGAAGGGAGGGAACTAAACAAATTATGCAAACCTAATCTACAGCCAAACCCACTCAACAAGTGAAAAAAAATGTTATAGGAAAAAAAACGAGAAAAAAAATGCCCCCGATAATGTTTAAATATTAATAATTATAGTCAAAAAAATCTTTATTTTAATGGTTCAGTACTTTTTAGTTTTCTATTGCTATTCTATCTCTTTCTACCTTCCTCTAAAAGTTAAAAGCGATCGCCGTTAAATGCACAGATGGCAGAGAGAGAAAAGAATTTGAGACGTGCAAAGGTGGAAAGGAAAGACAAAAAAAGTTTATTGCACTGAATAACCGCAAGACGGATTTTGTATGTGCATGATTTGTGTGCGGTGCGGCTGAGTTTTTTTTGTTGTTTCTCTGGGTTTTGGTGTTTATTTTCAGCGGCCGAAATCGGAAGCGCTTCTACGATGGAGGTACCGTGTGAGTAAATATGTATATACATATGTATGTAAAATTGAAACGATGTCTTGTTTGGGCACAATGGTCCATTAGCAAAGGCGAATAGAGTCAAGACTAAGAGAGGAAAAAAAAAAAAAACAGACAGCCTAAGCTCCAAACACATATGCCTTCACATTCAAAAAAAATAGAGGGTATCTACGCATATGCAAGTGCAGGTACAGCTGTTTTGTTGGTCTACACATTTTTTTTCATGGCTTCACCCTTCTTTAGTTTCCCCTCTCCCATGTGCATTTATTGTGCTTTTAATTATATTTCCTTTTGCTTCTTTTGCTTCTATTGATTTTAAAATCGTTACATTTAGTTTATTTTTTAGCATAATTGATTACTGGGTAGAATTAATGGGAATGAATATTTTTATGGGAAATTTAATTAATGTTTATTAGTACTAAATAAATATTTATAATGATTGAATAGAGTATTAGTGTTTGATCTCCTACAGCAAGCCCCTGTAGGCCTCTCGAAGATAAAGGGGTCTTGTAACTAGTTTATTTATTCTTGGTGATTGCAAGACCAAGGTAGGGTGGGCGTAAATGTGCCTCGCAAACACCTGAGGTATGCTGTCCGTTGCCCGTTTTACACCTGTAGCTATTGTCTTCCGTTTTAGGCGTTGTACTCTTCCGTCCGGTTTATGGCTTTTTGTATGCACGTTTCATTTTTTTTAAAGTAATAATAAGGTAGGCCTTAGCTTGGACCAAGAACACCACACTCGTAGCCGACGAGCCAGCAGCCGGAATAAATATAAGCGTGCCGTCCAATGCTAAGAATAACATCTTGCCTAATCATGGGTTATCCATTACACAGCCCAGCTCTAGGAGACGACGTAGCGCAGCATTCCACTCAACGTTGTCGAAGGCTCCCTTGAAATCCACGAAGATTCCGAGCACGTATTTCGCCCGACTGGCTGAAACCGTGCTCACGACGTGCTTCCAAGCATCCTCCACACAGCGTCCTTCGCGAAATCCAAATTGCCATCTGCAGCCATCCGGTATGGTGTCCTTCAGACGATTCACCATGATTCCCTCTAGTACTTTTCCCAGCACTGGCAATAGACATATACCCCGATATGAAGCAGGATCCGTCCTGTCCTTATCGGGCCTTCAAGAGTGGAACCACCCAAGGGTGCTTCCATTCCGCAGGGAAATATCCTGTCTCCAGGCAGCGGGAGTACAACGCTGTCATTTGCTGAGGGATGGCACGCCACACTGCCTTGCAAATGGAACCTGTGATGCCGTCCATGCCGGGAGAGCGTCTGCTCTTCAACCTGGCGACGCAAGCATCAACCTCAGAAGCTCTGAGGGGCCGGTGGAGCTTCGGACGGTATGGCAATGTGCGCATTCGACTCCGCAACAGGGAAAAAGTTGCGGAGGGCACACTTTGCACAGTCGCTCCATGTTGCGACCGGCCCACCATCCGTCTGAAGGCTGTGAAGGTTGCAGACCAAAAATACAAAATTTAGAATGTCTGGACAAAAATTGTATTAAGAATTTTTTTTGGGAACAGTCTTCTTATTTTATCGCAAAAATATTGAACCTTCCCCACTGTACATGCATTCCATAGAGAGCCCAAATGCAAGATCAGAAGCTTTTTATCTTGAAAAGCTCTCTCTTTCGAAATTGCACGTGCGAGCGCCGTTCACATGTGAGCTTTTCTCTCCGCAAGCATAGCTTACGGCTAGCCCTTCGAGAACCTTCTTAGCTCTCTCATACCCAGCTTTTGGAGGGGTAAAATAGTTAGGCTAAGTGCATGCTGCACAGAACAAAAAGTGCATTCAAGGTTGGAAGACTTAATTAATGTGCGTACAGAACATATGAAAAGAAAAACGTGGTGAAAATTCTGCAAAACCATAAAAGGGAACATAAACCCAATAAAACCATTTGAAAAGTGTTGTGGCTGCAAAGAACAAAACAAAAACCAAACCCTGGATAAGGTACGCAAAGAAAATGAAAAAGTGACCTTATTACATAATTTCACGTATGTACTGTACATACATAGGTTATGATCCACGTGTGGCAGAAAATTGCTGACCTGGCCTGACCACCCTCAAGGAGGGGGTCCGCTTCATGACGATCATTAGTCCTTCTTCTTGGTGCCACCGGACCTTGCCTGCAGGCATAGAAACGGATGGACTTGGCGATCGGGACCGAGCCGTTTATATACATATATCTCACGCGCAATTAAGCCGCTCAACAACAACGACAATATAAAACCATCTAAAATATTATATCACCGCGCCTTGTGTAAAGAAAATGTTGGTGCTTGCACATGTAGGGTGTGGAAAAATTAGCTCAGCGGTCATTGCCCTTGCGGCTGACCATACACCTATGCGCATTTAACTAGACCCACCTGACCGTATGTCACCTATTCTCTCCTTCTCTCAGGTTATTAAAATTGTTCGATGCCGACATTCTAAAAGCCACTTAAGGGAAGAAAAATAAATCACAAAATCTAGAAAAGAAAATTTAATGAAAAATTATGGATCGAAGAAAAAATAGAAAAAGAAAATTGTTTAATAATATTAAATATTCCTAGACGTTAACTTAGAAATAGAAGAAAAAAAAAAAATGAAATTTATGCCTAGTTAAGAATAGATTTTAAAAGGTGCATCATCGGTCTCATTGTGTCCATGGAAGGGTATTGGTAAAATACCTCTTCATAACGCTTCTTGTTATTTTGCATATTTCTACATTTCTTTAACAGTTTTATTGCAAACGTGAAATTGGGCCCAACGACACCAGCAGCTGTTTAAAAGTCTGTAAGTAGACACACATATATACACATACACTCCGGGTCAGGAGAATAGCGTCTACACAGTGAGACATGCATGCTTAACCATATATAAAATGAATTATTATTAACTACCATCACTACAATTATGCCATTTAATTCCTTTAATTAATTCATTCTTACTTTATATTTTGATTATATTATTTTTATTCATATTTGATCATTCTCTTGAATTCCTATGTCTTAAATTAGCCCCACATATATATACACATGCAGTAAAAATAGTTTTAAGGGTTAGGGTAGAAATAATGGGGGTGAAAAAATAGTAAAATTTTAATCTGGTTTTGGGTAGAACCATAATGGCATATTCTTATGTTATTCTACATGGAGGGTGGGTCAAGAGGGAAGAGCACAACCACCTTGCTCTTCACAGTAGGTAGTGGACCTTAAGTTCCGTCCGGGTTTGTAATTCCGATCCCAGTTCCCGTAAATCTGTCTACGATTTTGTTAGGTGACGGAGTTCGTTTTCGCAGCACAACACCCACCCCATTTTCCCTGAGCCTAGCCGGCCAACCTTTAGTAGACAGAGAGTGCTGACGAGACGACACTTCCCGTGTCCGTTACATAATAAATGGCGCCCAACGTGGGGCCCAAATGGTCCGTATCTACCAACGTGGGGCCCGAATGGCCGTACCTACCAACTATATATTCTATGGTTATAGGTTCCCTCACGTTTTCCCCAATAACCTTCCCAATCCCTTCCGCAACCCAATATTGATCCAAATTTTAAAGTAGTTCAGTTTTTTGTGTTATATATCCAGCTCGGAACAGCTGGGAATCTGATCATTGTCGGACCCAGACCAGTGGATATATTGCATAGAAGAAGATCACAGTAGACTTCATTATATCATTTCATCAGGATACTAGGAACGATAGTTCTGAGTAAATTGGTTCTATACCTAGTAGCGAAGATGAATGACCTTTATTCTCTCGGGATTAATTGAGACTTGTTCAGACTGGAAAATTCGGTCCTGTTCCTCTTTTTCTCGAAAGGATCAACAACAAAATTTTGTTTTCTTTCTTTCTGCTTACGGACTTAAGGTTATAACAACCGAAGACATTCCTTCTGCTGTGCTGGTGCCTGATAGGAGACCCGCACAATCATTGCCCATATTTTCGAATTTAGAATCAAAAAAAAAAAAAAAAAAAAAAATCTTTCATAGTCTTAAAGACTATATCGTTTTTCCTTAATCATAATTTGTTACAATGGCGGTAAGGCGAAGTATTGACAATATAAATGTTAATCTCGGCGAGGTAGTCGTACACTGCACTATATGCAATGATACCAGCCAGGACACCGACATTGTAGAAACCCATTGCAAAACACAAATACCACAGGTCGTGTTTATCGGATTGGTTGACATCCAATGAGACATGCCCGATTTGTAGGCAGCTGTGTTCGCTACCGTTGCGTTCACAATCTCAATCGAATTTACAGAGTGGGGAAAATGCCGCGGCGAATTTGTCGTACACCGGAGCAATTCCGAAAAATCGTCCTAAAACAAGGTCACAGGTACGAAATACCCCAAAAAAGCCTCAAGTGCACGACCTAACCCTCGACCAGGACCTGGCCAGACTAGACGTGTGCCGGAATCAAATGTTCTTTCGAAGGAAATATCCAACGACTTATTTCAGAGTCCATGACTAAATTTCAGGAAAATATGACCGCAGTTATTTCAGAGAAAATAACAACGGAGTTGAGGAATCTGAACCTGACAAATGTTTCTAGGAACTTCGGGGATGAGCCCCAGCTGGAATGGGAGAGTGATATTGCTCCATCCTTCCCTCGAATGAGCAGCGCTAGTAATCTTCGTAACAATAGTTACAGGCCACGCCCATCTAGTGCTCGTGCGAATTTCACAGACATTCCTAGTGAACATCCTGATAAGATCTCAAATATCATTTCCAAGTGGCGTATAAAATTCAGTGGATCTTCCAAAGATATTCCCATCGAAGATTTTATTTATAGAGTGAATTGTCTTACCAATAATTGTTTAAATGGAAACTTTACCTTACTGGCGCAGTTTGCCAGTCTCTTATTTACTGATTCAGCCTTGTCATTTTACTGGCGTGTTCATAGGACCACGAATAACCTTGACTGGTATGAGTTATGCAGCCGGTTGCAAGAGAGATACCAGGACCAACGTTCGGATCGAGAGATCAAAGCAGCCATGCGTAGGCGTAAACAGGGTGGTAATGAAAGCTTTGACGATTTTCTAGATGCGATGCTATCTATCGCAGACTCTTTACGAGAGCCTATGCAGGATGGTGACGTCACCATAGAGGTTCGCGAGAATTTAAAGTCGGAACTGAAGCTCGACTTGCTTCATATCGAAACTCCAGATTTGGCAACCTTACGCAAGGAGTGTCACAAGCACGAGAAATTCTTTCGAAATCTGAAGTCAAAGCCTTTTTCGCGACACGAAGTAGTGAATAGCAAGAGGTTTGTGAACTCCATAAGTCATGACGAAGAAGCTGAAGATAATTCCGAAAAAGAAGGGGACTCCCTTGACGAAGTTTATGCACTCCGATCTTCCGAAATTAGTAAATGCTGGAATTGCGAAGAACAGGGCCACAAATACCAGGAATGCCTAAAACCTCGTCGTATTTTCTGTTATGGTTGTGGTGTACCTGATACGTACAAGCCCAACTGTGCAAAGTGTAAATCGACTACGGAAAACGTATCCCAGGATGTCCGTCGGTTAACAAGACGCGACATCCGACGTTAGTCTCGGATGTTCAACATATACATCTTATTACCGGACGTGAACTTAAACCAGACATATCCAAATCATCCTCAGACATACCAATCCCTCCACATTTCAGACCATACCATGTTAGACTTCGAGAATATCAGAAGCGTAGAGCCGAAATTTTTTATCCCAAACCTCCTTTAGCGGTGTTGTCTCGTTCAGCGGAACGAATGCGCGAATTTTGGAAGCGAAAGAGAAGCCTACGTCACGTCACTGTTTCCTCGGTCGTTCACAAAGCGAGCGATATTCGTCCTTTTACTCAAGTTGAGATACTCGGTGAGAGCTACCTTGCGCTATTAGATAGCGGAGCCAATAAAAGCGTCATCGGAGGAAAATTAGCCGATATAATTCTCTCGAAGAATCTTCTGACAAAAAATGAAAGGCGTTGTTCGTACTGCTGACGGTCAGACTCAGATGGTAGCTGGTTTTATTAAAGTTCCTCTGAATTACAATTCAATACACTCGGACTTTGAATTTCTAATAGTTTCATCTATCCAACAGGATATAATATGTGGAATGGACTTTTGAAAAGATTTGGCATTTCTATCGTTCCATCATCATCATGGACAATAAGCGAATTATCATTTCAATCCGAGCACGAGTTGCTCAAGTTAGCCTTGTCGATTTCTCAAAATAAGCAGTTACAGCACGTGATCGAATTGTTTCCGTCTTTCGAAAAGAATGGACTGGGGTTAACAACCCTAATAGAGCACCACATTGATACGGCTAACAGCAAGCCAGTTAAGCAAAGATTTTACCCTTTGTCTCCAGCAAAGGAGACCCTTTATGCGCAGAGATCGATCGCATGTTGAGTATGGACGTTATTGAAGAAGCTCCGAGCTCCCCGTGGTCATCTCCTGTCACACTGCACATCAAACCTGGTAAGGTGCGACTTTGTTTAGATGCCCGCAAACTCAACGCAGTTACAGTCAGAGATGCGTATCCAATTCCAATCATGGATGGCTTGTTAAGTAGGTTGCCGCCGGTTCACTGTATTTCAAAGATAGACCTTAAGGATGCCTTCTGGCAGATTAGATTAGACCAAGAATCTCGTGCGAAAACAGCTTTCACAGTACCAAATAGGCCGCTTTATCAGTTTAAAAGAATGCCGTTTGGATTGACAAACGCGCCACACACGATGAGTCGGTTGATGGACATTGTAATTCCGTATCAACTCAAATCTCATGTGCTGGTATATCTTGATGACTTATTGGTGCTTTCAAGCAATTTTGAAGACCACTTGCTACATTTATCGGAAGTTGCTCTTCAATTACACAAGGCCGGACTGACAATAAACGTGCAGAAGAGTCAGTTCTGTCTGAAACGGGTGGACTACCTTGGGTATCTTGTGGGTGAGGGACGCTTCAAGTTAATTCAGAGAAAGTACGAGCCGTGGATGAATTCCCGATACCGAAGACTCAAAAGCAACTAAGGAGATTTCTAGGAATGACTGGGTGGTATCAACGTTTTATTCCCAACTACTCTTCTGTTATCTTTTCTCTCACTGAACTACTCCGTGGAAAGTCGTATGAATGGAATGAAAAGGCACAAGCAGCGTTTGATGATATCAAGTGTAAATTATGCTCAGCTCCATTTTTTAATTCATCCTAATTACGATAAGCCTTTTGTAGTTCAATGCGATGCATCTCTTCATGGGGTAGGTGCAGTTTTAGCCCAATGTGACGACTCAGGTTGCGAGCGTCCGATAGCTTACATGTCCAAGAAGCTGAACAAGGCTCAGCGAAACTACACGGTAACGGAACTCGAATGCTTGGCGGTAGTACTGGCCATAAAAAATTCCGCATGTACATCGATGGTCATCCCTTCAAAGTTGTTACGGATCATGCAAGCCTCCGTTGGCTTATGAACCAGTCAGATCTCAGCGGTAGATTAGCCAGATGGGCAATAAAATTACAAGGTTACTCGTTCGAAATCGAGCATAGGAAAGGAAGCGAAAATGTAGTGGCTGACGCTTTGTCTCGTTCATTCGAAGGTGTTACGGAAGTAGCGGTTTTGGAATGCGAAGTGTTACCGGAAATCGATTTAAAGTCGGATGCGTTTCAGTCGCCGGAGTATCGATCACTCAGAGAGAAAGTCGTGCTCCAAACTCCCAGATTTTCAAGTAATCGACGATTACATATATTATCGTACAGGGTTTTCCGTGTTGGATTCTGACCAAGCCGATGAGTCTTGGAAATTATTTGTTCCCGAAGCCTTGAGACAGGGCGTAATTAAAGCTGCGCATGACCAACCTTCCTCTGCACATTGTGGGATTGCCAAATGCCTCGACCAAATAAGGCAACGATTTTACTGGCCAAAAATGGTAATAGACGTCCGCGATTATATTTCCGCATGTGATGTATGCCAGACCACAAAACATCCCACACGCTCTCTCAAACCTCCTATGGGCGCTAGAGTAGTTAGCGAACGTCCCTTTCAACGGTTGTACGTTGATTTCATTGGTCCCTTTCCTCGAAGCAGAAAGGGCAATATAGGAATATTTATCATCCTGGATCACTTCTCAAAATTTACCTTCTTAAAGGCGGTCAAGAAATTTACATCCAAGATAGTGATTGACCTATTGAGGGAAGAGATATTTTCATGTTATGGAGTGCCGGAAGTGCTAGTGAGCGATAACGGTACGCAGTTTAAAAGTAGTGATTTTTCTAAATTCCTTTTGAAGTACGGTGTTCAGCACTTATGTACAGGGGCGTATGCTCCACAGTCGAATGCCGCGGAAAGGGTTAACAGATCGATTAATGCCGCGCTCAGAGCGTACGTTCGTACTGACCATCGTGAATGGGATGTGTTCCTTAGTAGCATAAACTGTTCGTTGAGAAAATCAATACACCAATCAGTTGGTATGGCACCTTATTTCGTGGTCTTTGGTCAGCACATGATTTCACATGGCCAAGATTACAAAATGTTGCGAGAAGTCGAATTACTCAACGAGGGCGAGGGAAAATTGTCAAGAGCTGACGAATTTCAGAAGATTCGCTCAAACATCGAGAAACACCTGACAAAAGCTTACGAGAGAAATCAACGCACTTACGATCTGAGATCCAAGCCTCGTTCGTTTGAGGTAGGTCAAGGAAGTAATAAAGAGAAATTTTTCTTTGAGTAGCGCGGCCAATAACGTTAATGCTAAACTAGCTCCAGTTGGAGTGAAGGCTCGCGTAAAGCAGAAATGTGGCCAACTGATTTATCTACTGGAAGACTTGAACGGTAAAGAGCTGGGGAAATTTCACATTAAGGATATTTGGTAGCTAGAGACAAAAGTCTGCACCCTTCCTTGTTGTTGTTTCAGTTTTATCTTGGGTCAAAACCCTAAGATAAAATCTGGCGGGGGGGTGTGAAGGTTGCAGACCAAAAATACAAAATTTAGAATGTCTGGACAAAAATTGTATTAAGAATTTTTTTTGGGAACAGTCTTCTTATTTTATCGCAAAAATATTGAACCTTCCCCACTGTACATGCATTCCATAGAGAGCCCAAATGCAAGATCAGAAGCTTTTATCTTGAAAAGCTCTCTTTCGAAATTGCACGTGCGAGCGCCGTTCACATGTGAGCTTTTTCTCTCCGCAAGCATAGCTTACGGCTAGCCCTTCGAGAACCTTCTTAGCTCTCTCATACCCAGCTTTTGGAGGGGTAAAATAGTTAGGCTAAGTGCATGCTGCACAGAACAAAAAGTGCATTCAAGGTTGGAAGACTTAATTAATGTGCGTACAGAACATATGAAAAGAAAAAACGTGGTGAAAATTCTGCAAAACCATAAAAGGGAACATAAACCCAATAAAACCATTTGAAAAGTGTTGTGGCTGCAAAGAACAAAAACAAAAACCAAACCCTGGATAAGGTACGCAAAGAAAATGAAAAAGTGACCTTATTACATAATTTCACGTATGTACTGTACATACATAGGTTATGATCCACGTGTGGCAGAAAATTGCTGACCTGGCCTGACCACCCCTCAAGGAGGGGGTCCGCTTCATGACGATCATTAGTCCTTCTTCTTGGTGCCACCGGACCTTGCCTGCAGGCATAGAAACGGATGGACTTGGCGATCGGGACCGAGCCGTTTATATACATATATCTCACGCGCAATTAAGCCGCTCAACAACAACGACAATATAAAACCATCTAAAATATTATATCACCGCGCCTTGTGTAAAGAAAAATGTTGGTGCTTGCACATGTAGGGTGTGGAAAAATTAGCTCAGCGGTCATTGCCCTTGCGGCTGACCATACACCTATGCGCATTTAACTAGACCCACCTGACCGTATGTCACCTATTCTCTCCTTCTCTCAGGTTATTAAAATTGTTCGATGCCGACATTCTAAAAGCCACTTAAGGGAAGAAAAATAAATCACAAAATCTAGAAAAGAAAATTTAATGAAAAATTATGGATCGAAGAAAAAAAAAATAGAAAAGAAAAATTGTTTAATAATATTAAATATTCCTAGACGTTAACTTAGAAATAGAAGAAGAAAAAAAAATGAAATTTATGCCTAGTTAAGAATAGATTTTAAAAGGTGCATCATCGGTCTCATTGTGTCCATGGAAGGGTATTGGTAAAATACCTCTTCATAACGCTTCTTGTTATTTTGCATATTTCTACATTTCTTTAACAGTTTTATTGCAAACGTGAAATTGGGCCCAACGACACCAGCAGCTGTTTAAAAGTCTGTAAGTAGACACACATATATACACATACACCCGGGTCAGGAGAATAGCGTCTACACAGTGAGACATGCATGCTTAACCATATATAAAATGAATTATTATTAACTACCATCACTACAATTATGCCATTTAATTCCTTTAATTAATTCATTCTTACTTTATATTTTGATTATATTATTTTTATTCATATTTGATCATTCTCTTGAATTCCTATGTCTATGTCTTAAATTAGCCCCACATATATATACACATGCAGTCAAAGTAAAAAAATAGTTTTAAGGTTTTGGGTAGAACCATAATGGCATATTCTTATGTTATTCTACATGGAGGGTGGGTCAAGAGGGAAGAGCACAACCACCTTGCTCTTCACAGTAGGTAGTGGACCTTAAGTTCCGTCCGGGTTTGTAATTCCGATCCCAGTTCCCGTAAATCTGTCTACGATTTTGTTAGGTGACGGAGTTCGTTTTCGCAGCACAACACCCACCCCATTTTCCCCTGAGCCTAGCCGGCCAACCTTTAGTAGACAGAGAGTGCTGACGAGACGACACTTCCCGTGTCCGTTACAAGGCATCCAATCTCCGTGCTCTTTTGCGGCCTCGGCAAATCCTGTAGACGTGCCCCCATGGATCGTCTCTGTTGTCTCCCACGAAACGTCGCCAGTTGTCTTCCTTTGTCCTCAGGATGAGCTTCTTGTATTGCGCTGAGGAGATCCTCAGTTCAACCACAAGTTGCTCTGCTTCGTCGGTCTCGTGCCGACGCGCGTCCTGCAGCCGCCGCCTCAGTCTCCTGACCTCTCGGCGTTTGGAGTGTAGTTCGGCAGTCCACCAAACTATCTTCCTTGCGGCTCTCGGCGTGCTGCGTCCCAGCACTCTGTCGCACACACTGTGCACTACAGAGCGCAATGCAGACACTTGGTCGTCCAACGGCGATTCGGCGATGTTCTCCGTCCATTCGGATGTCCCTTTACCACTTCGTCCTCAAAAATCGCCAGCGCGCATTGAAAGCTTCCAGGACGGCACAGGAGCAAAGCTCTCAACTGTGTCGGTCGGATCACGCGTCAC
>NC_048535.1:1457303-1505893 GCF_008121235.1 Drosophila subobscura | reverse complement strand
TAATTTTATTTATATCGGTCAAACATGCGATATTATAGAATAGATAATATTAAAATTAATTAGGGTTGCTATTTTACTTAGCGAAATTGTATGCGGCTGCCTGCATATACACTCGGGAGCGAAAACCTAAACGCCGCCCCTTTTCGGGCAACAAATATGGCCGGCGCTATAACACAACACAACTGCAAAATGGCCGCTGCAGGCAGACGCATACAATTATGTTAGGTAAAATAGCAACCCAAATTAATTATAACAAAATTCGTTTGTACTACATATTTATGTATGTACATATATAAGTATACACATATGTATGTATGTACATGTGTATGTATTTCCGTATATATGTATGTACATACATTTGTACATTATTCGTCGTATATATTGTACAAAAACTTATTTTAATTATTAATTATGATAAAAGTTCCTTGAATAATTTTTTAAACATTTGAATAGATAATTTTATTTATATCGGGTTGCTAAACATGCGATATTATAGAATAGATAATATTAAAATTAATTAGGGTTGCTATTTTACCTAAACGCCGAAATTGTATGCGGCTGCCTGCAAATACACTGGCCGCTGCAAAACCCAAAACGCCGCCCCTTTTCGGGCAACAAATATGGCCGGCGCTATAACACAACACAACTGCAAAATGGCCGCTGCAGGCAGACGCATACAATTATGGTAGGTAAAATAGCAACCCAAATTAATTATAAAACAATTTGTTTGTACTACATATTTATGTATGTACATATATAAGTATACACATATGTATGTATGTACATGTGTATGTATTTCCGTATATATGTATGTACATACATTTGTACATTATTCGTCGTATATATATATTGTACAAAAAAACTATTTTAATTATTAATTATGATAAAAGTTCCTTGAACAATTTTTTAAACGACGATATCATAGAATAGATAATATTAAAATTTATTTGGGTTGCTATTTTACTTAGCGAAATTGTATGTGGCTGCCTGCATATACACTCGGGAGCGATAACCTAAACGCCGCCCCCTTTCGGGCAACTGAAAAATGGCCGCTGCATACAAACGCCGCCCCTTTTCGGGCAACAAATATGGCCGGCGCCATAACACAACACAACTGAAAAATGGCCGCTGCAGGCAGACGCATACAATTATGTTAGGTAAAATAGCAACCCAAATTAATTATAACAAAATTCGTTTGTACTACATATTTATGTATGTACATATATAAGTATACACATATGTATGTATGTACGTGTGTATGTATTTACATATGTATGTATGTACATACATTTGTACAGTATTCGTCGTATATATTGTACAAAAAATTATTTTAATTATTAATTATGATAAAAGTTCCTTGAATAATTTTTTAAACATTTGAATGTAATTTTATTTATATCGGTCAAACATGCGATATTATAGAATAGATAATATTAAAATTAATTAGGGTTGCTATTTTACTTAGCGAAATTGTATGCGGCTGCCTGCATATACACTCGGGAGCGAAAACCTAAACGCCGCCCCTTTTCGGGCAACAAATATGGCCGGCGCTATAACACAACACAACTGCAAAATGGCCGCTGCAGGCAGACGCATACAATTATGTTAGGTAAAATAGCAACCCAAATTAATTATAAAACAATTTGTTTGTACTACATATTTATGTATGTACATATATAAGTATACACATATGTATGTATGTACATGTGTATGTATTTACATATATGTATGTACATACATTTGTACATTATTCGTCGTATATATTGTACAAAAAAAAATTATTTTAATTATTAATTATGATAAAAGTTCCTTGAATAATTTTTTAAACATTTGAATGTAATTTTATTTATATCGGTCAAACATGCGATATTATAGAATAGATAATATTAAAATTAATTAGGGTTGCTATTTTACTTAGCGAAATTGTATGCGGCTGCCCTTTCGGGCATATACACTCGGGAGCGAAAACCTAAACGCCGCCCCTTTTCGGGCAACAAATATGGCCGGCGCTATAACACAACACAACTGCAAAATGGCCGCTGCAGGCAGACGCATACAATTATGTTAGGTAAAATAGCAACCCAAATTAATTATAAAACAATTTGTTTGTACTACATATTTATGTATGTACATATATAAGTATACACATATGTATGTATGTACATGTGTATGTATTTCCGTATATATGTATGTACATACATTTGTACATTATTCGTCGTATATATTGTACAAAAACTTATTTTAATTATTAATTATGATAAAAGTTCCTTGAACAATTTTTTAAACGACGATATCATAGAATAGATAATATTAAAAAAATTATTTGGGTTGCTATTTTACTTAGCGAAATTGTATGTGGCTGCCTGCATATACACTCGGGAGCGATAACCTAAACGCCGCCCCTTTTCGGGCAACTGAAAAATGGCCGCTGCATACAAACGCCGCCCCTTTTCGGGCAACAAATATGGCCGGCGCCATAACACAACACAACTGCAAAATGGCCGCTGCAGGCAGACGCATACAATTATGTTAGGTAAAATAGCAACCCAAATTAATTATAACAAAATTCGTTTGTACTACATATTTATGTATGTACATATATAAGTATACACATATGTATGTATGTACATGTGTATGTATTTACATATGTATGTATGTACATACATTTGTACAGTATTCGTCGTATATATTGTACAAAAAAATTATTTTAATTATTAATTATGATAAAAGTTCCTTGAATAATTTTTTAAACATTTGAATGTAATTTTATTTATATCGGTCAAACATGCGATATTATAGAATAGATAATATTAAAATTAATTAGGGTTGCTATTTTACTTAGCGAAATTGTATGCGGCTGCCTGCATATACACTCGGGAGCGAAAACCTAAACGCCGCCCCTTTTCGGGCAACAAATATGGCCGGCGCTATAACACAACAACACAACTGCAAAATGGCCGCTGCAGGCAGACGCATACAATTATGTTAGGTAAAATAGCAACCCAAATTAATTATAAAACAATTTGTTTGTACTACATATTTATGTATGTACATATATAAGTATACACATATGTATGTATGTACATGTGTATGTATTTCCGTATATATGTATGTACATACATTTTGTACATTATTCGTCGTATATATTGTTGTACAAAAAACTTATTTTAATTATTAATTATGATAAAAGTTCCTTGAACAATTTTTTAAACGACGATATCATAGAATAGATAATATTAAAAACATTTGGGTTGCTATTTTACTTAGCGAAATTGTATGTGGGCTGCCTATTATAATTAATTAGGAGCGATAACCCGCCGCCCCTTTTCGGGCAACTGAAAAATGGCCGCTGCAAACAAAACGCCGCCCCTTTTCGGGCAACAAATATGGCCGGCGCTATAACACAACACAACTGCAAAATGGCCGCTGCAGGCAGACGCATACAATTATGTTAGGTAAAATAGCAACCCAAATTAATTATAAAAAATTTGTTTGTACTACATATTTATGTATGTACATATATAAGTATACACATATGTATGTATGTACATGTGTGTGTATTTACATATATATGTATGTACATACATTTGTACATTATTCGTCGTATATATTGTACAAAAACTTTTTTAATTTTAATTATTAATTATGATAAAAGTTCCTTGAATAATTTTTTAAATTTTGAATGTAATTTTATTTATATAAACAAACATGCGATATTAAAAATGATATTTTTATAGAAAATTAGAAATATAAAAAAATTTATTTCTTGCTATTTTACTAACCGAAAATGCGCCGCATATACGCCCACTTTTCGGGCAAAAAAAATGGCCGCTGCAAAAACGCCGCCCCTTTTCGGGCAACAAATATGGCCGGCGCTATAACACAACACAACTGCAAAATGGCCGCTGCAGGCAGACGCATACAATTATGTTATGTTAGGTAAAATAGCAACCCAAATTAATTATAAAAAAATTTGTTTGTACTATATTTATTTATGTGTATATATATAAGTATACACATGTATGTATGTACATGTGTATGTGTATGTATTTACATATATATGTATGTACATACATTTGTACATTATTCGTCGTATATATATATATGTACAAAAATTATTTTAATTATTAATTATGATAAAAAAAGTCCTTGAATAATTTTTTTAAACATTTGAATGTAATTTTATTTATATCGGTCAAACATGCGATATTATAGAATAGATAATATTAAAATTAATTAGGGTTGCTATTTTACTTAAACGCCGAAATTTTTGCGGCTGCCTGCATATAAACTCGGCGCGCTGAAAACCTAAACGCCGCCCCTTTTCGGGCAACAAATAATGGCCGGCGCTATAACACAACACAACTGCAAAATGGCCGCTGCAGGCAGACGCAACGAAATTATGTTAGGTAAAATAGCAACCCAAATTAATTATAAAACAATTTGTTTGTACTACATATTTATGTATGTATGTATATATAAGTATACACACATATGTATGTATGTACATGTGTATGTATTTCCGTATATATGTATGTACATACATTTGTACATTATTCGTCGTATATATTGTACAAAAAAACTTATTTTAATTATTAATTATGATAAAAGTTCCTTGAATAAAAGTTTTTTAAACGATGAATTTTATTTATATCGCTACAAACAAACATGCGATATTATAATAAAATTAAAAATTTTTTAGGGTTGCTATTTTACTTAGCGAAATTGTATGTGGCTGCCTGCATATACAGCGGGGTAGCGATAACCTAAACGCCGCCCCTTTTCGGGCAACTGAAAAACCCGCGCATACAAACGCCCCCTTCGGGCAACAAATATGGCCGGCGCTATAACACAACACAACTGCAAAATGGCCGCTGCAGGCAGACGCATACAATTATGTTAGGTAAAATAGCAACCCAAATTAATTATAAAAAAATTTGTTTGTACTACATATTTATGTATGTACATATATAAGTATACACATATGTATGTATGTACATGTGTATGTATTTTTATATATATGTATGTACATACACATTTGTACATTATTCGTCGTATATATTGTACAAAAAATTATTTTAATTATTAATTATGATAAAAGTTCCTTGAATAATTTTTTAAAACATTTGAATGAACAAGATTTATATCATCAAACATGCGATATTATAGAATAGATAATATTAAAATTAATTAGGGTTGCTATTTTACTTAGCGAAATTGTATGCGGCTGCCTGCATACACTCGGGAGCGAAAACCCTAACGCCGCCCCTTTCGGGCAACAAATATGGCCGCTGCTATAACCCGCCCCTTTTCAAACAAATATGGCCGCAAAAACACAACACAACTGCAAAATGGCCGCTGCAGGCAGACCGCATACAATTATGTTAGGTAAAATAGCAACCCAAATTAATTATAAAAAAATTTGTTTGTACTACATATTTATGTATGTACATATATATATAAGTATACACATATGTATGTATGTATGTACCGTGTATGTATGTATTATATGTATTATGTATGTATGTACATACATTTGTACAGTATTCGTCGTATATATTGTACAAAAAAAAAATTTTTTAATTATTAATTATGATAAAAGTTCCTTGATCCCATAATTTTTTAACATTTGAATGTAATTTTATTTATATCGGTCAAACATGCGATATTATAGAATAGATAATATTAAAATTAATTAGGGTTGCTATTTTACTTTAGCGAAATTGTATGCGGCTGCCTGCATATACACTCGGGAGCGATAACCTAAACGCCGCCCCTTTTTCGGGCAACAAAAATGGCAATAAACGCCGCCCCCTTTTCCGCAACAAATATGGCCGGCGATAAACACAACAGCAAAAATGGCCGCTGCAGGCAGACGCATACAATTATGTTAGGTAAAATAGCCCAAATTAATTAAAACAAAATTTGTTTTGTTTACATTGTACACTTATGTATTACATTTGTAAAATACATATTTATGTATGTACATAAAATGTTTATAACCATATATGTATGTATTTATATTTATGTATTTATATGTATGTATTGTACATATATTTGTACATTATAACGGAAGCTGTCGTAAACGCCGTATATTGGGGTACAAAAAAAAAAAAATAACTTCTTTTTAATTATTATTATTATGATAAAAATTTCATTTGAACTTTTTTTTTTAAATTATAAAAAATTTGTTCCTTGAATAATTTTTTAAACATTATGATGATATTTTATTTATGTATTTTTCATAAAACATTTGCGTATATAACTGAAAACTTACCGATAAAATTAATTATGTAATTAGGGTTAATAATTTTGAACCGAGGATGATTTTATAAAATTAACTGCCGCCGCCCCTTTTCGGGCAACTGAAAATTTTGCAATGCATGCATATGCAGGGAACGACCGCCCCTTTTCGGGCAACAAATATGGCCGGCGCCATATGGGTTGTTGGGAAACTAAAAACAAAAAATGGCCGCTGCAGGCAGACGCATACAATTATGTTAGGTAAAATAGCAACCCAAAATTAATTATAAAAAAATTTTGTTTTGTACTCATATTTATTTATGTATGTATATATAAGTACACATGTATATATGTATGTATGTGTGTGTATGTATTTAAATATATATGTATGTACATACATTTGTACATTATTCGTCGTATATATTGTACAAAAAATTATTTTAATTATTAATTATGATAAAAGTTCCTTGAATAATTTTTTAAACATTTGAATGTAATTTTATTTATATCGGTCAAACATGCGATATTATAGAATAGATAATATTAAAATTTTATCGTTGCTATTTTTTACTTAGCGAAATTGTATTATGATGCCTAATATATGCTAATTAAAACCTAAACGCCGTTTAAAGTTTCGGGCAAAAATATGACCCATTTAAAAATATTTGAACAATTTACACCGTGCTTGGCCGCCTCCAAACGCGAACACAAATTATCGAAAAAAAATAAGCCCAGTTAACCTTAAAACAACAACTTTGAAAATTTGTGCTAAATATAATTATAAAAACAATTATGTTAGTAAAAGGCAATTTGTCAAATTAATTTATGTATTAACCCTTCTAACAAATTTGTTTATATCACATATTTATTGCCAGCTATGTACAGGTATATTATAAAATATTCGCTCAGCTCGTATGTATGTACATGTGTATGTATTTACATATATATGTATGTACAAACACATTTGTATCGGTAGTATTCGTCGTATATATTGTAAGTTCAAAAAGGCCTTTTAATTATTAATTATGATAAAAAATCCTTGAATAATTTTTAAACATTTGAATGTAATTTTATTTATATCGGTCAAACATGCGATATTATAGAATAAATAATAGACCCAAAATTAATTTTGCAGGGTTGCTATTTTAAAAATTACAACCCCAATTAATTATAAAAATTTAGTTGTACTGCCTATGTACTCGGGAGCGAAAACCTAAACGCCGCCCCTTTTCGGGCAACAAAAAATGGCCGGCGCATAACATTCAAATATACTGCAAAATGGCCGCTGCAGGCAAATAATATACAAATTATGATAAAACGTTGGAAAAATAAAAGAAACATAATGCGGCGCAAATATAAACATAATTGTACAAACCAGGCAGGGATTTTAATTTTGTTTAGCATATTACGCTATATTTTATTAGTATGTACATATATGGCAAAATTAATTCATGTATAACATTATATATGTATGTACATGTGTATGTATGTATTCAAATATATATTATGTAAATACATTTGTAAATATAAAGTATTCGTCATATATATTTGTACAAAAACCCACATTTTAATTATTAATATGATAAAAGTTCCTTTGAATAATTTTTAAACATTTGAATCAAATTTTTATTTATTCGGATAAAAGTTCCGAACAATTTTTAAAAGACGATTATAGAATTGATAATATTAAAATTTTATTATATTGCTATTTTTACCTAAAAAAAATTGTATGCGGCTGCCTGCACCAAACGCCGCCCCTTTCGGGAACTGAAAATGGCCGCTGCAAACGCCGCCCCTTTTCGGGCAAAAAATATGGCCGGCGCTATAACACAACACAACTGCAAAATGGCCGCTGCAGGCAGACGCATACAATTATGTTAGGTAAAATAGCAACCCAAATTAATTAAAAAAATTTGTTTGTACTACATATTTATGTATGTACATATATAAATAATTTACACATGTATGTATGTATGTATGTATGTATTTATATATATGTATGTACATACATTTGTATGTATTCGTCGTATATATATATATTGTAAAAATTATTTTAATTATTAATTATGATAAAAGTTCATTGAATAATTTTTTAAACATTTTTTATCGTATATATTGTACATCAAAAATTATAGAATTAATAAAAATATTAATTATTTTAAAAGCGAAATTGTATGCACTGCCTGCATAACACTCGGGAGCGAAAACCTTTTTAAAACACCTTCCCAGCTAAACAGAACCATATGTGACAATGCAATAATTTTTTTATAAAATTTTCGGTCTTTATTTAACAGTTCAAATAAAATGGCCGCTGCCCCACCGCATACATTATGTTAAAAATAAACGGACAATTAAACGCTAATCATAAACCCATTTTAAAAAACAATTTGTTTGTACATATTTATGTATGTACATATATAAGTATATAATATGTATGTAACGCATATGTGTATGTATTTCGGTAAACTATATGTATGTACATACATTTGTACATTATTCGTCGTATATATTTGAAAAAACTTATTTTAATTATTAATTATGATAAAAGCCGCCAAACATTTGAATGTAATTTTAAACGGTCAAACATGCGATATTATAATAAATAGATAATAACAAAATTTATTTGGGTTGCTATTTTAAATGGAAATTTGCAGCCTGCATATACCTATGAGCGATAACCAAAACGGCCCTTTCAGGGCAAAATAGCAACCCAAATTAATTATAACAAACAAATATTCGTTTGTAAGCTTAAAATACAACACAACTGCAAAATATGCATGCATTAACATACACATATAATTATGTTAGGTAAAATAGCAACCCAAATTAATTATAAAAAATTTGTTTGTAAACTTTGTATTTATTTATTTATATTACATATATAAATATACACATATGTATGTATGTACGTTGTATGTATTTTGTCATATGTATGTATACATACATTTTTTACAGTATTCGTCGTATATATTGTACAAAAAAAAATTAATTATTAATTATGATAAAAGTTCCTTGAATAATTTTTAAACGACGATTTGAATGATAATTTTAAAATTTATTTCAAAAAACATGCGATATTATAGAATATAATATTAAAATTAATTAGGGTTGGATTTTACTAAAAAATTAAACGCCGCCCTTTTCAAATACTGAAAATGGCCGCTGCATACAAAAACGCCGCCCCATTTTCGGGCAACAAAATATGGCCGGCGCTATAACACAACACAACTGCAAAATGGCCGCTGCAGGCAGACGCATACAATTATGTTAGGTAAAATAGCAACCCCCAAATTAATTATAAAAAAATTTGTTTGTTTGTACATACATATTTATGTATGTACATATATAAGTATACATATGTATGTATGTACATGTGTATGTATTTACGTATATATGTATGTACATACATTTGTACATTATTCGTCGTATATATTTGTAAAAAAATTATTTTAATTATTAATTATGATAAAAGTTCCTTGAATAATTTTTTAAACGACGATATTTAGAATTTGATAATATTTTATTTATATCGGTCAAACAAACATTAATATTATAGAATAGATAATATTAAAATTAATTAGGGTTGCGATTTTAACCTAAACGCCGCCCCTTAGAATACAAATTCCTGCAACTGAAAAATGGGAGCTGCAAAAACGCCGCCCCCTTTTCGGGCAACAAATATGGCCGGCGCTATAACACAACACAACTGCAAAATGGCCGCTGCAGGCAGACGCATACAATTATGTTAGGTAAAATAGCAACCCAAATTAATTATAAAACAATTTGTTTGTACTACATATTTATTTATGTATGTACATATATAAGTATACATATATATGTATGTATGTACATGTATGTATTTACATATGTGTATGTACATACATTTGTACAGTATTCGTCGTATATATTGTACAAAAAAAAACTATTTTAATTATTAATTATGATAAAAGTTCCTTGAATAATTTTTAAACGACGATATGTAATTTATTTATATTAAAATTTATTTGGGTTGCATGCGATATTATAGAATAGATAATATTAAAATTAATTAGGGTTGCCTATTTTACTTAGCGAAATTGATAACCGGCTGCCGCCCCTTTCGGGCAACTGAAAAATGGCCGCCTAAAAACGCCGCCCCTTTTTCGGGCAACAAATATGGCCGGCGCTATAACACAACACAACTGCAAAATGGCCGCTGCAGGCAGACGCATACAATTTATGTTAAAATAGCAACCCAAATTAATTATAAAAAAATTTGTTTGTACTACATATTTATGTATGTACATATATAAGTATACACATATGTATGTATGTACATGTGTATGTATTTATTTATATATGTATGTACATACATTTTGTACATTATTCGTCGTATATATTGTACAAAAAATTATTTTAATTATTAATTATGATAAAAGTTCCTTGAATAATTTTTTAAACGATTTATCATAGAATTTTATTTATATCGGTCAAACATTTGCGATATTATAGAATAGATAATATTAAAATTAATTAGGGTTGCTATTTTACTTTAGAGCGAAACCTAAACGCGGCGCCCTTTTCGGGCAACTGAAAAATGGCCGCTGCAAACCTAAACGCCGCCCCTTTCGGGCAACAAATATGGCCGGCGCCATAACACAACACAACTGCAAAATGGCCGCTGCAGGCAGACGCATACAATTATGTTAGGTAAAATAGCAACCCAAATTAATTATAAAAAAATTTGTTTTTGTACTACATATTTATGTATGTACATATATAAGTATACACATATGTATGTATGTACATGTGTATGTATTTCCGTATATATGTATGTACATACATTTGTACAGTATTCGTCGTATATATTGTACAAAAAATTATTTTAATTATTAATTATGATAAAAGTTCCTTGAATAATTTTTTAAACATTTGAATGTAATTTTATTTATATCGGTCAAACATGCGATATTATAGAATAGATAATATTAAAATTAATTAGGGTTGCTATTTTACTTAGCGAAATTGTATGCGGCTGCCTGCATATACACTCGGGAGCGAAAACCTAAACGCCGCCCCTTTTCGGGCAACAAATATGGCCGGCGCTATAACACAACACAACTGCAAAATGGCCGCTGCAGGCAGACGCATACAATTATGTTAGGTAAAATAGCAAACCCAAATTAATTATAAAACAATTTGTTTGTACTACATATTTATGTATGTACATATATAAGTATATACACATATGTATGTATGTACATGTGTATGTATTTCCGTATATATGTATGTACATACATTTGTTTGTATTTATTCGTCGTATATATTTGTACAAAAACTTATTTTAATTATTAATTATGATAAAAGTTCCTTGAACAATTTTTTAAACGACGATATCATAGAATAGATAATATTAAAAATTTATTTGGGTTGCTATTTTACTTAGCGAAATTGTATGTGGCTGCCTGCATATACACTCGGGAGCGATAACCTAAACGCCGCCCCCCTTTCGGGCAACTGAAAAATGGCCGCTGCATACAAAACGCCGCCCCTTTTCGGGCAACAAATATGGCCGGCGCCATAACACAACACAACTGAAAATGGCCGCTGCAGGCAGACGCATACAATTATGTTAGGTAAAATAGCAACCCAAATTAATTATAACAAAATTCGTTTGTACTAGATATTTATGTATGTACATATATAAGTATACACATATGTATGTATGTACATGTGAATGTATTTACATGTGAATGTATTTACATATGTATGTATGTACATACATTTGTACAGTATTCGTCGTATATATTGTACAAAAAATTATTTTAATTATTAATTATGATAAAAGTTCCTTGAATAATTTTTTAAACATTTGAATGTAATTTTATTTATATCGGTCAAACATGCGATATTATAGAATAGATAATATTAAAATTAATTAGGGTTGCTATTTTACTTAGCGAAATTGTATGCGGCTGCCTAACCTAAACACGCCCCTTTTCGGGCAACTGAAAACCTAAACGCCGCCCCTTTTCGGGCAACAAATATGGCCGGCGCTATAACACAACACAACTGCAAAATGGCCGCTGCAGGCAGACGCATACAATTATGTTAGGTAAAATAGCAACCCAAATTAATTATAAAAAACAATTTGTTTGTACTACATATTTATGTATGTACATATATAAGTATACACATATGTATGTATGTACATGTGTATGTATTTACGTATATATATGTATGTACATACATTTGTACATTATTCGTCGTATATATATATTGTACAAAAACTTATTTTAATTATTAATTATGATAAAAGTTCCTTGAATAATTTTTTAAACATTTGAATGTAATTTTATTTATATCGGTCAAACATGCGATATTATAGAATAGATAATATTAAAATTAATTAGGGTTGCTATTTTACTTAGCGAAATTGTATGTGGCTGCCTGCATATACGGCTGCCGATAACATAAACCGCCCCTTTTCGGGAACGAAAACCTAAACGCCGCCCCCCCTTCGGGCAACAAATATGGCCGGCGCTATAACACAACACAACTGCAAAATGGCCGCTGCAGGCAGACGCATACAATTATGTTAGGTAAAATAGCAACCCAAATTAATTATAAAACAATTTGTTTGTACTACATATTTATGTATGTACATATATAAGTATATACATATGTATGTATGTACATGTGTATGTATTTCCGTATATATGTATGTATGTACATACATTTGTACATTATTCGTCGTATATATATGTACAAAAAAAATATTTTAATTATTAAATTTGATAAAAGTTCCTTGAACAATTTTTTTTACGACGATATCATAGAATAGATAATATTAAAATTTTATTTGGGGTTGCTATTTTACTTAGCGAAATTGTATGTGGCTGCCTGCATATACACTCGGGGAGCGATAACCTAAACGCCGCCCCTTTTCGGGCAACTGAAAAATGGCCGCTGCATAAAACGCCGCCCCCCCCGGGCAACAAATATGGCCGGCGCCATAACACAACACAACTGCAAAATGGCCGCTGCAGGCAGACGCATACAATTATGTTAGGTAAAATAGCAACCCAAATTAATTATAAAAAAATTCGTTTTGTACTACATATTTATGTATGTACATATATAAGTATACACATATGTATGTATGTACATGTGTATGTATTTATTTATATGTATGTATGTACATACATTTGTACAGTATTCGTCGTATATATTGTACAAAAAAAATTATTTTAATTATTAATTATGATAAAAAGTTCCTTGTATAATTTTTTAAACATTTGAATGTAATTTTATTTATATCGGTCAAACATGCGATATTATAGAATAGATAATATTAAAATTAATTAGGGTTGCTATTTTACTTAGCGAAATTGTATGCGGCTGCCTGCATATACAAAATCGGGAGCGAAAACCCAAACGCCGCCCCTTTTCGGGCAACAAATATGGCCGGCGCTATAACACAACACAACTGCAAAATGGCCGCTGCAGGCAGACGCATACAATTATGTTAGGTAAAATAGCAACCCAAATTAATTATAAAACAATTTGTTTGTACTACATATTTATGTATGTACATATATAAGTATACACATGTATGTATGTATGTACATGTATGTATGTATTATTTATATATATATGTATGTACATACATTTGTACATTATTCGTCGTATATATTGTACAAAAAAATTATTTTAATTATTAATTATGATAAAAGTTCCTTGAATAATTTTTTAAACATTTGAATGTAATTTTATTTATATCGGTCAAACATGCGATATCATAGAATAGATAATATTAAAATTTATTTGGGTTGCTATTTTACTTAGCGAAATTGTATGCGGCTGCCTGCATATACACTCGGGGAGCGAAAACCTAAACGCCGCCCCTTTTCGGGCAACAAAATGGCCGCTGCATAAAACGCCGCCCCTTTCGGGCAACAAATATGGCCGGCGCTATAACACAACACAACTGCAAAATGGCCGCTGCAGGCAGACGCATACAATTATGTTAGGTAAAATAGCAACCCAAATTAATTATAAAACAATTTGTTTGTTTGTACTACATATTTATGTATGTACATATATAAATATACACATATGTATGTATGTACATGTGTATGTATTTCCGTATATATGTATGTACATACATTTGTACATTATTCGTCGTATATATTGTACAAAAACTTATTTTAATTATTAATTATGATAAAAGTTCCTTGAACAATTTTTTAAACGACGATATCATAGAATAGATAATATTAAAATTTATTTGGGTTGCTATTTTATATTATAGAAATTGTATAATATTAAAATTATATACACTCGGGAGCGATAACCTAAACGCCGCCCCTTTTCGGGCAACTGAAAAACTGGCCGCTGCAACCTAAAACGCCGCCCCTTTCGGGCAACAAATATGGCCGGCGCCATAACACAACACAACTGCAAAATGGCCGCTGCAGGCAGACGCATACAATTATGTTAGGTAAAATAGCAACCCAAATTAATTATAAAAAAATTTGTTTGTACTACATATTTATGTATGTACATATATATATATATACACATATGTATGTATGTACATGTGTATGTATTTATATATATGTATATGTATGTACACATTTGTACAGTATTCGTCGTATATATTGTACAAAAAAAAAAATTTTTAATTATTAATTATGATAAAAGTTCCTTGAATAATTTTTTAAACATTTGAATGTAATTTTATTTATATCGGTCAAACATGCGATATTATAGAATAGATAATATTAAAATTTATTAGGGTTGCTATTTTACTTAGCGAAATTGTATGCGGCTGCCTGCATATACACACAACGGGAGCGAAAACCTAAACGCCGCCCCTTTTTCGGGCAACAAATATGGCCGGCGCTATAACACAACACAACTGCAAAAAAAAAAAGCTGCAGGCAGACGCATACAATTATGTTAGGTAAAATAGCAACCCAAATTAATTATAAAACAATTTGTTTGTACTACATATTTATGTATGTACATATATAAGTATACACATATGTATGTATGTACATGTGTATGTATTTCCGTATATATGTATATGTACATACATTTGTACATTATTTCGTCGTATATATTATTACAAAAAACTTATTTTAATTATTAATTATGATAAAAGTTCCTTGAACAATTTTTTAAACGACGATATCATAGAATAGATAATATTAAAATTTATTTGGGTTGCTATTTTACTTAGCGAAATTGTATGCCTGCATATACACTCGGGAGCGATAACCTAAACGCCGCCCCTTTTCGGGCAACTGAAAAATGGCCGCTGCATACAAACGCCGCCCCTTTTCGGGCAACAAATATGGCCGGCGCCATAACACAACACAACTGAAAAATGGCCGCTGCAGGCAGACGCATACAATTATGTTAGGTAAAATAGCAACCCAAATTAATTATAAAACAATTTGTTTGTACTACATATTTATGTATGTACATATATAAGTATACACATATGTATGTATGTACATGTGTATGTATTTACATATATATGTATGTACATACATTTGTACAGTATTCGTCGTATATATTGTACAAAAAAAAATTTTATTTTAATTATTAATTATGATAAAAGTTCCTTGAATAATTTTTAAACATTTGAATGTAATTTTATTTATATCGGTCAAACATGCGATATTATAGAATAGATAATATTAAAATTAATTAGGGTTGCTATTTTACTTAGCGAAATTGTATGCGGCTGCCTGCATATACACTCGGGAGCGATAACCTAAAAAGCCGCTGCAACAAACGCCGCCCCCCCAAATTCGGGCAACAAATATGGCCGGCGCTATAACACAACACAACTGCAAAAATGGCCGCTGCAGGCAGACGCATACAATTATGTTAGGTAAAATAGCAACCCAAATTAATTATAACAAAATTCGTTTGTACTACATATTTATGTATGTACATATATAAGTATACACATGTATGTATGTACATGTGTATGTATTTCCGTATATATGTATGTACATACATTTGTACATTATTCGTCGTATATATTGTACAAAAACTTATTTTAATTATTAATTATGATAAAAGTTCCTTGAACAATTTTTTAAACGACGATATCATAGAATAGATAATATTAAAATTTATTTGGGTTGCTATTTTATAGAATAGCGAATTTGTATGTTTGGGCCTGCATATACACTCGGGAGCGATAACCTAAACGCCGCCCCGCCCTTTTCGGGCAACTGAAAAATGGCCGCTGCATACAAACGCCGCCCCTTTTCGGGCAACAAATATGGCCGGCGCCATAACACAACACAACTGCAAAATGGCCGCTGCAGGCAGACGCATACAATTATGTTAGGTAAAATAGCAACCCAAATTAATTATAAAAAATTCGTTTGTACTACATATTTATGTATGTACATATATAAGTATACACATATGTATGTATGTACATGTGTATGTATTTATTTATATATATATATATGTACATACATTTGTACATTATTCGTCGTATATATATGTACAAAAAAAAAAATTAATTATTAATTATGATAAAAGTTCCTTGAATAATTTTTTTTGTGCATTTGAATGTAATTTTATTTATATCGGTCAAACATGCGATATTATAGAATAGATAATATTAAAATTAATTAGGGTTGCTATTTTACTTAGCGAAATTGTATGCGGCTGCCTGCATATACACTCGGGAACGAAAAAACCTAAACGCCGCCCCCCCTTTCGGGCAACAAATATGGCCGGCGCTAAATAATAACACAACACAACTGAAAAATGGCCGCTGCAGGCAGACGCATACAATTATGTTAGGTAAAATAGCAACCCAAATTAATTATAAAACAATTTGTTTGTACTACATATTTATGTATGTACATATATAAGTAACACATGTATGTATGTACATGTGTATGTATTTACATATGTATGTATGTACATACATTTGTACATTATTCGTCGTATATATTGTACAAAAAAAATTATTTTAATTATTAATTATGATAAAAGTTCCTTGAATAATTTTTTTAAACATTTGAATGTAATTTTATTTATATCGGTCAAACATGCGATATTATAGAATAGATAATATTAAAATTAATTAGGGTTGCTTTTTTTTAGCGAAAAAAGAACATGTCAAAAGCCTGCATATACACTCGGGAGCGATAACCCCATTTACGCCGCCCCTTTCCAACGAACGCCGCCCGCCCCTTTCGGGCAACAAATATGGCCGGCGCCTATAACACAACACAACTGCAAAAAATGGCCGCTGCAGGCAGACGCATACAATTATGTTAGGTAAAATAGCAACCCAAATTAATTATAAAACAATTTGTTTGTACTACATATTTATGTATGTACATATATAAGTATACACATACATATGTATGTATGTACATGTGTATGTATTTCCGTATATATGTATGTACATACATTTGTACATTATTCGTCGTATATATTGTACAAAAAAAACTTATTTTAATTATTAATTATGATAAAAGTTCCTTGAACAATTTTTTAAAGTTTCGAACAATTTTTAAAAACGACGATATCATAGAATAGATAATATTAAAATTTATTTGGGTTGCTATTTTACTTAGCGAAATTGTATGCTGCCTGCATATACTTTCAGCGATAACCTAAAACGCCCCCCTTTCGGGCAACTGAAAAAAAATAAAACGCTGCATACAAACGCCGCCCCTTTTCGGGCAACAAATATGGCCGGCGCCATAACACAACACAACTGCAAAATGGCCGCTGCGCAGGCAGACGCATACAATTATGTTAGGTAAAATAGCAGCAACCCAAATTAATTATAAAAAAATTTGTTTGTACTACATATTTATGTATGTACATATATAAAATATACACATATGTATGTATGTACATGTGTATGTATTTACATATATATGTATGTACATACATTTGTACAGTATTCGTCGTATATATTGTACAAAAAAATTTTAATTATTAATTATGATAAAAGTTCCTTGAATAATTTTTTTTAACATTTGAATGTAATTTTATTTATATCGGTCAAACATGCGATATTATAGAATAGATAATATTAAAATTAATTAGGGTTGCTATTTTACTTAGCGAAATTGTATGCGGCTGCCTGCATATACACTCGGGAGCGAAAACCTAAACGCCGCCCCTTTTCGGGCAACAAATATGGCCGGCGCTATAACACAACACAACTGCAAAATGGCCGCTGCAGGCAGACGCATACAATTATGTTAGGTAAAATAGCAACCCAAATTAATTATAAAACAATTTGTTTGTACTACATATTTATGTATGTACATATATAAGTATACACATACATATGTATGTATGTACATGTGTATGTATTTCCGTATATATGTATGTACATACATTTTTTACATTATTCGTCGTATATATTATTGTACAAAAACTTATTTTAATTATTAATTATGATAAAAAAGTTCCTTGAACAATTTTTTAAAACGACGATATCATAGAATAGATAATATTAAAATTTATTTGGGTTGCTATTTTACTTAGCGAAATTTTAATTAGTATGTGGCTGCCTGCATATACACACGGGAGCGATAACCTAAACGCCGCCCCTTTTCGGGCAACTGAAAAATGGCCGCTGCATACAAACGCCGCCCCTTTTCGGGCAACAAATATGGCCGGCGCCATAACACAACACAACTGCAAAATGGCCGCTGCAGGCAGACGCATACAATTATGTTAGGTAAAATAGCAACCAAATTAATTATAAAAAAATTTGTTTGTACTACATATTTATGTATGTACATATATAAGTATACATATGTATGTATGTATGTACATGTGTATGTATTTATTTATATATATGTATGTACATACATTTGTACAGTATTCGTCGTATATATTGTACAAAAAATTATTTTAATTATTAATTATGATAAAAGTTCCTTGAATAATTTTTTAAACATTTGAATGTAATTTTATTTATATCGGTCAAACATGCGATATTATAGAATAGATAATATTAAAATTAATTAGGGTTGCTATTTTACTTAGCGAAATTGTATGCGGCTGCCTGCCTGCATACACTCGGGAAATGCGAAAACCTAAACGCCGCCCCTTTTCGGGCAACAAATATGGCCGGCGCTATAACACAACACAACTGCAAAATGGCCGCTGCAGGCAGACGCATACAATTATGTTAGGTAAAATAGCAACCCAAATTAATTATAAAAAAATTTGTTTGTACTACATATTTATGTATGTATATATATAAGTATACACATATGTATGTATGTACATGTGTATGTATTTCCGTATATATGTATGTACATACATTTGTTTGTACATTATTCGTCGTATATATATATTGTACAAAAACTTATTTTAATTATTAATTATGATAAAAGTTCCTTGAACAATTTTTTAAACGACGATATCATAGAATAGATAATATTAAAATTTATTTGGGTTGCTATTTTACTTAGCGAAATTGTATGCTGCCTGCATATACACTCGGGAGCGATAACCTAAACGCCGCCCCTTTTCGGGCAACTGAAAAATGGCCGCTGCATACAAACGCCGCCCCCCATTTTTTTCGCAACAAATATGGCCGGCGCCATAACACAACACAACTGAAAAATGGCCGCTGCAGGCAGACGCATACAATTATGTTAGGTAAAATAGCAACCCAAATTAATTATAACAAAATTCGTTTGTACTACATATTTATGTATGTACATATATATATATATACATATTAAATAGTAAATACACATATGTATGTATGTACATGTGTATGTATTTACATATGTATGTATGTACATACATTTGTACAGTATTCGTCGTATATATTGTACAAAAAAAAAATTTTAATTATTAATTATGATAAAAGTTCCTTGAATAATTTTTTTTAAACATTTGAATGTAATTTTATTTATATCGGTCAAACATGCGATATTATAGAATAGATAATATTAAAATTAATTAGGGTTGCTATTTTACTTAGCGAAATTGTATGCGGCTGCCTGCATATATACTTTCGGGAGCAAAACCCAAACGCCGCCCCTTTCGGGCAACAAATATGGCCGGCGCTAAACACAACACAACTGCAAAATGGCCGCTGCAGGCAGACGCATTCAATTATTTTAGGTAAAATAGCAACCCAAATTAATTATAAAAAAATTTGTTTGTACTACATATTTATGTATGTACATATATAAGTATACACATATGTATGTATGTACATGTGTATATGTATTTACATATAATATGTATGTACATACATTTGTACAGTATTCGTCGTATATATTGTACAAAAAATTATTTTAATTATTAATTATGATAAAAGTTCCTTGAACAATTTTTAAACACGAAAGAATGTATTTTTTGTTTATATAGTCAAAATATGCGGTATATACCTTCTAACCCATTTTTGGGTTGCTTTTTTAATTAGACGAAATTGATGTTTCAGCTCAAAAAAACACACTTTTGTCAAAACCAAAAAAATAAGCCCCCCTAGACCTTCTAAATTTAAATAGTATAGTTTGTGCCAAATTAAACGCCGCCCAGGGCAACAAATTGGCCGGCGCTATAACACAACACAACTGCAAAATGGCCGCTGCAGGCAGGCAGACGCAAAATTATGGTTAGGTAAAATAGCAACCCCAAATTAATTATAAAACAATTTGTTTGTACTACATATTTATGTATGTACATATATAAGTATACACATATTGTATGTATGTAAAAAAACACATGTTGTATGTATTTCAAAATATATGTATGTACATACATTTGTACATTATTCGTCGTATATATTTGTATTTTAAAAACTTATTTTAATTATTAATTATGATAAAAGTTCCTTCAAAATTTTTTAAACACACTTTTTTCAAAAGAATATAAGCAGGTATAGACCTTTTAACCCATTTTTAATAGTATAGTTTGTGCCAAATTAGACGATCAGGAAAGTTTTCAGCTCAAAAACACACTTTTGTCAAAAGTCAAAATAAGCCGGTATAGACCTTCTAACCCGCCCCTTTAAAAATAGTATAGTTTGTGCCAAATTAGACGATCAGGAAAATTTCAGCTCAAAAGCACACACACAATTGTCAAAAGTCAAAAAAATAGACCTTCTAATTATTTAAAAAATATAGTTTGTGCCAAATTAGACGATCAGGTAAAGTTTCAGCTCAAAAAGAACACACACTTTTGTCAAAAGTCAAAATAAGCAGGTATAGACCTTCTAACCCATTTAAATAGTATAGTTTGTGCCAAAATAGACGATCAGGAAAGTTTCAGCTCAAAAAAACACACTTTTTTGTCAAAGTCAAAATAAGCAGGTATAGACCTTCTAACCCATTTTTTTAAACAATAGTATATAGTTTGTTGCCAAATTAGACGATCAGGAAAGTTTCAGCTCAAAAGAACACACTTTTTGTCAAAAGTCAAAATAAGCAGGTATAGACCCTTCTAACCCATTTAAATAGTATAGTTTGTGCCAAATTAGACGATCAGGAAAGTTTCAGCTCAAAAAAACACACTTTTGTCAAAAGTCAAAATAAGCAGGTATAGACCTTCTAACCCATTTAAATAGTATAGTTTGTGCCAAATTAGACGATCAGGAAAGTTTCAGCTCAAAAAAACACACTTTTGTCAAAAGTCAAAATAAGCAGGTATAGACCTTCTAACCCATTTAAATAGTATAGTTTGTGCCAAATTAGACGATCAGGAAAGTTTCAGCTCAAAAAACACACTTTTTTGTCAAAAGTCAAAATAAGCAGGTATAGACCTTCTACCCCATTTAAATAGTATAGTTTGTGCCAAATTAGACGATCAGGAAAGTTTCAGCTCAAAAAAAACACACTTTTGTCAAAAAAGTCAAAATAAGCAGGTATAGACCTTCTAACCCATTTAAATAGTATAGTTTGTGCCAAATTAGACGATCAGGAAAGTTTCAGCTCAAAAAAACACACTTTTTTGTCAAAAGTCAAAATAAGCAGGTATAGACCTTCTAACCCATTTAAATAGTATAGTTTGTGCCAAATTAGACGATCAGGAAAGTTTCAGCTCAAAAAAACACACTTTTGTCAAAAAGTCAAAATAAGCAGGTATAGACCTTCTAACCCATTTAAATAGTATAGTTTGTGCCAAATTAGACGATCAGGAAAGTTTCAGCTCAAAAAAACACACTTTTCAAAAAGTCAAAATAAGCAGGTATAGACCTTCTAACCCATTTAAATAGTATAGTTTGTGCCAAATTAGACGATCAGGAAAGTTTCAGCTCAAAAAAACACACTTTTGTCAAAAGTCAAAATAAGCAGGTATAGACCTTCTAACCCCATTTATAATATAGTTTTTTGTGCCAAATTAGACGATCAGGGAAGTTTCAGCTCAAAAAAACACACTTTTGTCAAAAGTCAAAATAAGCAGGTATAGACCTTCTAACCCATTTAAATAGTATAGTTTGTGCCAAATTAGACGATCAGGAAAGTTTCAGCTCAAAAAAACACACTTTTTGTCAAAAGTCAAAATAAGCAGGTATAGACCTTCTAACCCATTTAAATAGTATAGTTTGTGCCAAATTAGACGATCAGGAAAGTTTTTCAGCTCAAAAAACACACTTTTGTCAAAAAAGTCAAAATAAGCAGGTATAGACCTTCTAACCCATTTAAATAGTATAGTTTGTGCCAAATTAGACGATCAGGAAAGTTTCAGCTCAAAAAAACACACTTTTTTTCAAAAGTCAAAAAATAAGCAGGTATATAGACCTTCTAACCCATTTAAATAGTATAGTTTGTGCCAAATTAGACGATCAGGAAAGTTTCAGCTCAAAAACACACACTTTTGTCAAAAGTCAAAATAAGCAGGTATAGACCTTCTAACCCATTTAAATAGTATAGTTTGTGCCAAATTAGACGATCAGGAAAGTTTCAGCTCAAAAACACACTTTTGTCAAAAAGTCAAAATAAGCAGGTATAGACCTTCTAACCCATTTAAATAGTATATAGTTTGTGCCAAATTAGACGATCAGGAAAGTTTCAGCTCAAAAAACACACTTTTGTCAAAAGTCAAAATAAGCAGGTATAGACCTTCTAACCCATTTAAATAGTATAGTTTGTGCCAAATTAGACGATCAGGGACAGTTTCAGCTCAAAAAAACACACTTTTTTCAAAAGTCAAAATAAGCAGGTATAGACCTTCTACCCCATTTAAATAGTATAGTTTGTGCCAAATTAGACGATCAGGAAAGTTTCAGCTCAAAAGAACACACTTTTGTCAAAAGTCAAAATAAGCAGGTATAGACCTTCTAACCCATTTAAATAGTATAGTTTGTGCCAAATTAGACGATCAGGAAAGTTTCAGCTCAAAAAAACACACTTTTTGTCAAAAGTCAAAATAAGCAGGTATAGACCTTCTAACCCATTTAAATAGTATAGTTTGTGCCAAATTAGACGATCAGGAAAGTTTCAGCTCAAAAGAACACACTTTTGTCAAAAGTCAAAATAAGCAGGTATAGACCTTCTAACCCATTTTTAAATAGTATAGTTTGTGCCAAATTAGACGATCAGGAAAGTTTCAGCTCAAAAGAACACACTTTTGTCAAAAGTCAAAATAAGCAGGTATAGACCTTCTAACCCATTTTTAAATAGTATAGTTTGTGCCAAATTAGACGATCAGGAAAGTTTCAGCTCAAAAGAACACACTTTTGTCAAAAAACAAAATAAGCAGGTATAGACCTTCTAACCCATTTAAATAGTATAGTTTGTGCCAAATTAGACGATCAGGAAAGTTTCAGCTCAAAAGAACACACTTTTGTCAAAAGTCAAAATAAGCAGGTATAGACCTTCTAACCCATTTAAATAGTATAGTTTGTGCCAAATTAGACGATCAGGAAAGTTTCAGCTCAAAAGAACACACTTTTGTCAAAAGTCAAAATAAGCAGGTATAGACCTTCTAACCCATTTAAATAGTATAGTTTGTGCCAAATTAGACGATCAGGAAAGTTTCAGCTCAAAAAACACACTTTTGTCAAAAGTCAAAATAAGCAGGTATAGACCTTCTAACCCATTTAAATAGTATAGTTTGTTTGTAGACGATTTCTCAGGAAAGTTTCAGCTCAAAAAAACACACTTTTGTCAAAAGTCAAAATAAGCAGGTATAGACCTTCTAACCCATTTAAATAGTATAGTTTGTTTGTTTTACACTTTTGTCAAAAGTTCAAAAAACCTTCTACCCCATTTAAATAGTATAGTTTGTGCCAAATTAGACGATCAAAAGACGATTGTCAAAGGAAAAAAGTTTCAGCTCAAAAAAACACTTTTGTCAAAAGTCAAAATAAGCAGGTATAGACCTTCTAACCCATTTTAAATAGTATAGTTTGTGCCAAATTAGAAATCAGGAAAGTTTCAGCTCAAAAACACACACACAAAATGTCAAAAAGTCAAAATAAGCAGGTATAGACCTTCTTCTACCCCATTTAAATAGTATAGTTTGTGCCAAATTAGACGATCAGGAAAGTTTCAGCTCAAAAAACACACTTTTGTCAAAAGTCAAAATAAGCAGGTTAGACCTTCTAACCCTATTTAAATAGTTTAGTTTGTGCCAAAGACGATCAGGGAAAAGTTTCAGCTCAAAAAACACACTTTGTCAAAAGTCAAAATAATAAGGTAGGTATAGACCTTCCCCATTTAAATAGTATAGTTTGTGTTTGTGCCAACGATCAGGAAAGTTTCAGCTCAAAAACACACACTTTTCAAAAAAGTCAAAATAAGCAGGTATAGACCTTCTAACCCATTTAAATAGTATAGTTTGTGCCAAATTAGACGATCAGGAAAGTTTCAGCTCAAAAGAACACACTTTTTTCAAAAGTCAAAATAAAATAGGTATAGACCTTCTACCCCATTTAAATAGTATAGTTTGTGCCAAATTAGACGATCAGGGAAAGTTTCAGCTCAAAAAAACACACTTTTTTGTCAAAAGTCAAAATAAGCAGGTATAGACCTTCTAACCCATTTAAATAGTATAGTTTGTGCCAAATTAGACGATCAGGAAAGTTTCAGCTCAAAAAACACACTTTTGTCAAAAGTCAAAATAAGCAGGTATAGACCTTCTAACCCATTTAAATAGTATAGTTTGTGCCAAATTAGACGATCAGGAAAGTTTCAGCTCAAAAAAACACACTTTTTTTTCAAAAAGTCAAAATAAAGCAGGTATAGACCTTCTAACCCATTTAAATAGTATAGTTTGTTTAAATAAATTAGACGATCAGGAAAGTTTCAGCTCAAAAAAACACACTTTTTTCAAAAGTCAAAATAAGCAGGTATAGACCTTCTAACCCATTTAAATAGTATAGTTTGTTTGTGCAAATTAGACGATCAGGAAAGTTTCAGCTCAAAAAACACACTTTTGTCAAAAAAAGTCAAAATAAGCAGGTATAGACCTTCTACCCCATTTAAATAGTATAGTTTGTGCCAAATTAGACGATCAGGAAAGTTTCAGCTCAAAAAACACACTTTTGTCAAAAGTCAAAATAAGCAGGTATAGACCTTCTAACCCATTTAAATAGTATAGTTTGTGCCAAATTAGACGATCAGGAAAGTTTCAGCTCAAAAAACACACACACTTTTGTCAAAAGTCAAAATAAGCAGGTATAGACCTTCTAACCCATTTAAATAGTATAGTTTGTGCCAAATTAGACGATCAGGAAAGTTTCAGCTCAAAAAAACACACTTTTTTGTCAAAAGTCAAAATAAGCAGGTATAGACCTTCTAACCCATTTAAATAGTATAGTTTGTGCCAAATTAGACGATCAGGAAAGTTTCAGCTCAAAAAACACACACTTTTGTCAAAAGTCAAAATAAGCAGGTATAGACCTTCTAACCCATTTAAATAGTATAGTTTGTGCCAAATTAACGATCAGGAAAGTTTTCAGCTCAAAAAACACACTTTTGTCAAAAAGTCAAAATAAGCAGGTATAGGACCTTCTACCCCATTTAAATAGTATAGTTTGTGCCAAATTAGACGATCAGCAGCTCAAAAAAACACACTTTTTTGTCAAAAGTCAAAATAAGCAGGTATAGACCTTCTAACCCATTTAAATAGTATAGTTTGTGCCAAATTAGACGATCAGGAAAGTTTCAGCTCAAAAAAACACACTTTTGTCAAAAGTCAAAATAAGCAGGTATAGACCTTCTACCCCATTTTTAAATAGTATAGTTTGTGCCAAATTAGACGATCAGGAAAGTTTCAGCTCAAAAAACACACTTTTTTCAAAAAAAAAAAATAAGCAGGTATAGACCTTCTAACCCATTTAAATAGTATAGTTTGTGCCAAATTAGACGATCAGGAAAGTTTCAGCTCAAAAAACACACTTTTGTCAAAAGTCAAAATAAGCAGGTATAGACCTTCTACCCCATTTAAATAGTATAGTTTGTGCCAAATTAGACGATCAGGAAAGTTTCAGCTCAAAAAACACACTTTTTTGTCAAAAGTCAAAATAAGCAGGTATAGACCTTCTAACCCATTTAAATAATATATATAGTTTTGTGCCAAATTAGACGATCAGGAAAGTTTCAGCTCAAAAAACACACTTTTTTTCAAAAGTCAAAATAAGCAGGTATAGACCTTCTAACCCATTTTAAATATAGTTTGTTGCCAAATTAGACGATCAGGAAAGTTTCAGCTCAAAAAACACACTTTTGTCAAAAAAAGTCAAAATAAAAAGCAGGTATAGACCTTCTAACCCATTTAAATAGTATAGTTTGTTGCCAAATTAGACGATCAGGAAAGTTTCAGCTCAAAAAAACACTTTTTTCAAAAAACTCAAAAAAGTCAAAATAAGTATAGACCTTCTAACCCATTTAAATAGTATAGTTTGTGCCAAATTAGACGATCAGGAAAGTTTCAGCTCAAAAAAACACACTTTTGTCAAAAGTCAAAATAAGCAGGTATAGACCTTCTAACCCATTTAAATATAGTATAGTTTGTGCCAAATTAGACGATCAGGAAAGTTTCAGCTCAAAAAAAACACACTTTTTTGTCAAAAGTCAAAATAAGCAGGTATAGACCTTTCTAACCCATTTAAATAGTATAGTTTGTGCCAAATTAGACGATCAGGAAAGTTTCAGCTCAAAAGAACACACTTTTGTCAAAAGTCAAAATAAGCAGGTATAGACCTTCTAACCCATTTAAATAGTATATTTAAATGTTGTGCCAAATTAGACGATCAGGAAAGTTTCAGCTCAAAAAACACACTTTTCAAAAAGTCAAAATAAGCAGGTATAGACCTTCTAACCCATTTAAATAGTATAGTTTGTGTTTGTTAGACGATCAGGAAAGTTTCAGCTCAAAAAGAACACACACACTTTGTCAAAAAAGTCAAAATAAGCAGGTATAGACCTTCTAACCCATTTCAATAGTATAGTTTGTGCCAAATTAGACGATCAGGGACAGTTTCAGCTCAAAAAAACACACTTTTGTCAAAAGTCAAAATAAGCAGGTATAGACCTTCTAACCCATTTAAATAGTATAGTTTGTGCCAAATTAGACGATCAGGAAAGTTTCAGCTCAAAAGAACACACTTTTGTCAAAAGTCAAAATAAGCAGGTATAGACCTTCTAACCCATTTAAATAGTATAGTTTGTGCCAAATTAGACGATCAGGAAAGTTTCAGCTCAAAAAACACACACTTTGTCAAAAGTCAAAATAAGCAGGTAAACCTTCTAACCCATTTAAATAGTATAGTTTGTGCCAAATTAGACGATCAGGACCACACTTTTGTCAAAAAAGTAAATAATAAGCAGGTTAGACCTTCTAAATATTTAAATAGTATAGTTTGTGCCAAATTAGACGATCAGGAAAGTTTCAGCTCAAAAAACACACACACTTTGTCAAAAAAGTCAAAATAAGCAGGTATAGACCTTCTACCTTCTAACCCATTTAAATAGTATAGTTTGTGCCAAATTAGACGATCAGGAAAGTTTCAGCTCAAAAAAACACACTTTTGTCAAAAGTCAAAATAAGCAGGTATAGACCTTCTACCCCATTTAAATAGTATAGTTTGTTTGCCAAATTAGACGATCAGGAAAGTTTCAGCTCAAAAAAACACACTTTTTGTCAAAAGTCAAAATAAAATAGGTATAGACCTTCTAACCCATTTAAATAGTATATAGTTTGTGCCAAATTAGACGATCAGGAAAGTTTCAGCTCAAAAAAACACACTTTTTTCAAAAAAGTCAAAATAAGCAGGTATAGACCTTCTAACCCATTTCAATAGTATAGTTTGTGCCAAATTAGACGATCAGGAAAGTTTCAAAAAAAAACACACACACTTCAAAAAAAAAATAAGCAGGTATAGACCTTCTAACCCATTTAAATAGTATAGTTTGTGCCAAATTAGACGATCAGGAAAGTTTCAGCTCAAAAAACACACTTTTGTCAAAAGTCAAAATAAGCAGGTATAGACCTTCTAACCCATTTAAATAGTATAGTTTGTGCCAAATTAGACGATCAGGAAAGTTTCAGCTCAAAAAAACACACTTTTTTGTCAAAAGTCAAAATAAGCAGGTATAGACCTTCTAACCCATTTAAATAGTATAGTTTGTGCCAAATTAGACGATCAGGAAAGTTTCAGCTCAAAAAACACACTTTTGTCAAAAGTCAAAATAAGCAGGTATAGACCTTCTACCCCATTTAAATAGTATAGTTTGTGCCAAATTAGACGATCAGGAAAGTTTCAGCTCAAAAAACACACTTTTGTCAAAAGTCAAAATAAGCAGGTATAGACCTTCTAACCCATTTAAATAGTATAGTTTGTGCCAAATTAGACGATCAGGAAAGTTTCAGCTCAAAAACACACTTTTGTCAAAAGTCAAAATAAGCAGGTATAGACCTTCTAACCCATTTAAATAGTATAGTTTGTGCCAAATTAACGATCAGGAAAGTTTCAGCTCAAAAAACACACTTTTTTGTCAAAAAAGTCAAAATAAGCAGGTATAGACCTTCTAACCCCATTTAAATAGTATAGTTTGTGCCAAATTAGACGATCAGGAAAGTTTCAGCTCAAAAAAACACACTTTTGTCAAAAAGTCAAAATAAGCAGGTATAGACCTTCTAACCCCATTTAAATAGTATAGTTTGTGCCAAATTAGACGATCAGGAAAGTTTCAGCTCAAAAAAACACACTTTTTGTCAAAAGTCAAAATAAGCAGGTATAGACCTTCTAACCCATTTAAAAAATAGTATAGTTTGTTAAAAATTAGACGATCAGGAAAGTTTCAGCTCAAAAGAACACACTTTTGTCAAAAGTCAAAATAAGCAGGTATAGACCTTCTAACCCATTTAAATAGTATAGTTTGTGCCAAATTAGACGATCAGGAAAAAGTTTCAGCTCAAAAAAACACACACACTTGTCAAAAGTCAAAATAAGCAGGTATAGACCTTCTAACCCATTTAAATAGTATAGTTTGTGCCAAATTAGACGATCAGGAAAGTTTCAGCTCAAAAGAACACACACACTTTTCAAAAAAGTCAAATAAGCAGGTATAGACCTTCTAACCCATTTAAATAGTATAGTTTGTGCCAAATTAGACGATCAGGAAAGTTTCAGCTCAAAAACAACACACTTTTGTCAAAAGTCAAAATAAGCAGGTATAGACCTTCTAACCCATTTAAATAGTATAGTTTGTGCCAAATTAGACGATCAGGGAAGTTTCAGCTCAAAAAAACACACTTTTTCAAAAAAGTCAAAATAAGCAGGTATAGACCTTCTAACCCCATTTAAATAGTATAGTTTGTTGTGCAAATTAGACGATCAGGAAAGTTTCAGCTCAAAAAAACACACTTTTTTTGTCAAAAACACAAAATAAGCAGGTATAGACCTTCTAACCCATTTAAATAGTATAGTTTGTGCCAAATTAGACGATCAGGGACAGTTTCAGCTCAAAAAAACACACTTTTGTCAAAAGTCAAAATAAGCAGGTATAGACCTTCTAACCCATTTAAATAGTATAGTTTGTGCCAAATTAGACGATCAGGAAAGTTTCAGCTCAAAAAACACACTTTTTCAAAAGTCAAAATAAGCAGGTATAGACCTTCTACCCCATTTAAATAGTATAGTTTGTGCCAAATTAGACGATCAGGAAAGTTTCAGCTCAAAAAACACACTTTTTGTCAAAAGTCAAAATAAGCAGGTATAGACCTTCTAACCCATTTAAATAGTATAGTTTGTTTGCCAAATTAGACGATCAGGAAAGTTTCAGCTCAAAAAAACACACTTTTTTCAAAAAAAATCAAAAAATAAGCAGGTATAGACCTTCTAACCCATTTAAATAGTATAGTTTGTGCCAAATTAGACGATCAGGAAAGTTTCAGCTCAAAAGAACACACTTTTGTCAAAAGTCAAAATAAGCAGGTATAGACCTTCTAACCATTTAAATAGTATAGTTTGTGCCAAATTAGACGATCAGGAAAGTTTCAGCTCAAAATAACACACTTTTGTCAAAAGTCAAAATAAGCAGGTATAGACCTTCTAACCCCATTTAAATAGTATAGTTTGTGCCAAATTAGACGATCATCAGGAAAGTTTCAGCTCAAAAAAAACACACACTTTTGTCAAAAGTCAAAATAAGCAGGTATAGACCTTCTAACCCATTTAAATAGTATAGTTTGTGCCAAATTAGACGATCAGGAAAGTTTCAGCTCAAAAAACACACACTTTTTTCAAAAGTCAAAATAAGCAGGTATAGACCTTCTAACCCATTTAAATAGTATAGTTTTGTGCCAAATTAGACGATCAGGAAAGGAAAGTTTCAGCTCAAAAAACACACTTTTTTGTCAAAAGTCAAAATAAGCAGGTATAGACCTTCTAACCCATTTAAATAGTATAGTTTGTTTGCCAAATTAGACGATCAGGAAAGTTTCAGCTCAAAAGAACACACTTTTGTCAAAAAAAACAATTTTGTCAAAAGTCAAAATAAGCAGGTATAGACCTTCTACCCCATTTAAATAGTATAGTTTGTGCCAAATTAGACGATCAGGAAAGTTTCAGCTCAAAAAAACACACTTTTTTGTCAAAAAAGTCAAAATAAGCAGGTATAGACCTTCTAACCCATTTAAATAGTATAGTTTGTGCCAAATTAGACGATCAGGAAAGTTTCAGCTCAAAAAACACACTTTTGTCAAAAGTCAAAATAAGCAGGTTAAGACCTTCTAACCCATTTAAATAGTATAGTTTGTGCAAATTAGACATCAGGACAGTTTTGCTCAAAAACACACACTTTTGTCAAAAAGTCAAAATAAGCAGGTATAGACCTTCTAACCCATTTAAATAGTATAGTTTGTGCCAAATTAGACGATCAGGAAAGTTTCAGCTCAAAAGAACACACTTTTGTCAAAAGTCAAAATAAGCAGGTATAGACCTTCTACCCCATTTAAATAGTATAGTTTGTTGCCAAATTAGACGATCAGGAAAGTTTCAGCTCAAAAAACACACACTTTTGTCAAAAGTCAAAATAAGCAGGTATAGACCTTCTACCCCATTTAAATAGTATAGTTTGTGCCAAATTAGACGATCAGGAAAGTTTTCAGCTCAAAAAAAACACTTTTTTGTCAAAAAAGTCAAATAAGCAGGTATAGACCTTCTAACCCATTTAAATAGTATAGTTTGTGCCAAATTAGACGATCAGGGAAGTTTCAGCTCAAAAGAACACACTTTTGTCAAAAGTCAAAATAAGCAGGTATAGACCTTCTAACCCATTTAAATAGTATAGTTTGTGCCAAATTAGACGATCAGGAAAGTTTCAGCTCAAAAAACACACTTTTGTCAAAAAGTCAAAATAAGCAGGTATAGACCTTCTACCCCATTTTAATAGTATAGTTTGTGCCAAATTAGACGATCAGGAAAGTTTCAGCTCAAAAGAACACACTTTTTTCGAAAGTCAAAATAAGCAGGTATAGACCTTCTAACCCATTTAAATAGTATAGTTTGTGCCAAATTAGACGATCAGGAAAGTTTCAGCTCAAAAAACACACTTTTGTCAAAAAGTCAAAATAAGCAGGTATAGACCTTCTACCCCATTTAAATAGTATAGTTTGTGCCAAATTAGACGATCAGGAAAGTTTCAGCTCAAAAAAACACACTTTTTTGTCAAAAGTCAAAATAAGCAGGTATAGACCTTCTAACCCATTTAAATAGTATAGTTTGTGCCAAATTAGACGATCAGGAAAGTTTCAGCTCAAAAGAACACACTTTTGTCAAAAGTCAAAATAAGCAAATATAGGTATAGACTTCTAACCCATTTAAATAGTATAGTTTGTGCCAAATTAGACGATCAGGAAAGTTTCAGCTCAAAAAAACACACACAGCTGTCAAAAAAGTCAAAAAAAGCAGGTATAGACCTTCTAACCCCATTTAAATAGTATAGTTTGTGCCAAATTAGACGATCAGGGAAAGTTTCAGCTCAAAAAACACACTTTTGTCAAAAGTCAAAATAAGCAGGTATAGACCTTCTAACCCATTTTAAATAGTATAGTTTGTGCCAAATTAGACGATCAGGAAAGTTTCAGCTCAAAAAAACACACTTTTGTCAAAAAGTCAAAAAAAATAAGCAGGTATAGACCTTCTAACCCATTTAAATAGTATAGTTTGTGCCAAATTAGACGATCAGGAAAGTTTCAGCTCAAAAGAACACACTTTTGTCAAAAGTCAAAATAAGCAGGTATAGACCTTCTAACCCCATTTAAATAGTATAGTTTGTGCCAAATTAGACGATCAGGAAAGTTTCAGCTCAAAAAAAACACACTTTTTTCAAAAAAAAAATAAGCAGGTATAGACCTTCTAACCCATTTAAATAGTATAGTTTGTGCCAAATTAGACGATCAGGAAAGTTTCAGCTCAAAAAAAACACACTTTTTGTCAAAAGTCAAAAAATAAGCAGGTATAGACCTTCTAACCCATTTAAATAGTATAGTTTTGTGCCAAATTAGACGATCAGGGGAAGTTTCAGCTCAAAAAAACACACTTTTGTCAAAAGTCAAAATAAGCAGGTATAGACCTTCTAACCCATTTAAATAGTATAGTTTGTGCCAAATTAGACGATCAGGAAAGTTTCAGCTCAAAAAAACACACTTTTGTCAAAAAAAGTCAATAAGCAGGTATAGACCTTCTAACCCATTTAAATAGTATAGTTTGTTTGTGCCAATTAGACGATCAGGAAAGTTTCAGCTCAAAAAACACACTTTTGTCAAAAGTCAAAATAAGCAGGTATAGACCTTCTTCTACCCCATTTAAATAAATAGTATAGTTTGTGCCAAATTAGACGATCAGGAAAGTTTCAGCTCAAAAAAACACACTTTTGTCAAAAGTCAAAATAAGCAGGTATAGACCTTCTAACCCATTTAAATAAATATAGTTTGTTGCCAAATTAGACGATCAGGAAAGTTTCAGCTCAAAAAAACACACTTTTGTCAAAAGTCAAAATAAGCAGGTATAGGTATACCCTTCTCCCCCATTAAATAGTATAGTTTGTGCCAAATTAGACGATCAGGAAAGTTTCAGCTCAAAAAAACACACACAAACAAATAAAGTCAAAATAAGCAGGTATAGACCTTCTAACCCATTTAAATAGTATAGTTTGTTTGTGCCAAATTAGACGATCAGGAAAGTTTCAGCTCAAAAAACACACTTTTTGTCAAAAGTCAAAATAAGCAGGTATAGACCTTCTAACCCATTTAAATAGTATAGTTTGTGCCAAATTAGACGATCAGGAAAGTTTCAGCTCAAAAAAACACACTTTTTTTGTCAAAAGTCAAAATAAGCAGGTATAGACCTTCTAACCCATTTAAATAGTATAGTTTGTGCCAAATTAGACGATCAGGAAAGTTTCAGCTCAAAAAAACACACTTTTTTGTCAAAAGTCAAAATAAGCAGGTATAGACCTTCTAACCCATTTAAATAGTATAGTTTGTTGCCAAATTAGACGATCAGGGAAAGTTTCAGCAGCTCAAAAAAACACACTTTTCAAAAGTCAAAATAAGCAGGTATAGACCTTCTAACCCATTTAAATAGTATAGTTTGTGCCAAATTAGACGATCAGGAAAGTTTCAGCTCAAAAAAACACACTTTTTTTCAAAAAGTCAAAATAAAATAAGCAGGTATAGACCTTCTAACCCATTTAAATAGTATAGTTTGTGCCAAATTAGACGATCAGGAAAGTTTCAGCTCAAAAAACACACTTTTTCAAAAAAAAAAAAATAAGCAGGTATAGACCTTCTAACCCATTTAAATAGTATAGTTTGTGCCAAATTAGACGATCAGGAAAGTTTCAGCTCAAAAAAACACACACTTTTGTCAAAAGTCAAAATAAGCAGGTATAGACCTTCTAACCCATTTAAATAGTATAGTTTGTGCCAAATTAGACGATCAGGAAAGTTTCAGCTCAAAAAACACACTTTTTTGTCAAAAGTCAAAATAAAAAGCAGGTATAGACCTTCTTCTAACCCATTTAAATAGTATAGTTTAGTTTGTGCCAAATTAGACGATCAGGAAAGTTTCAGCTCAAAAAAACACACTTTTTTCAAAAAGTCAAAATAAGCAGGTATAGACCTTCTACCCCATTTAAATAGTATAGTTTGTGCCAAATTAGACGATCAGGAAAGTTTCAGCTCAAAAAAAACACACACTTTTGTCAAAAAGTCAAAATAAGCAGGTATAGACCTTCTACCCCATTTAAATAGTATAGTTTGTTTGCCAAATTAGACGATCAGGAAAGTTTCAGCTCAAAAGAAAAACACTTTTTTGTCAAAAGTCAAAATAAGCAGGTATAGACCTTCTAACCCCATTAAATAATATAGTTTGTGCCAAATTAGACGATCAGGAAAGTTTCAGCTCAAAAAACACACTTTTGTCAAAAAATCAAAATAAGCAGGTAAGACCTTCTAAAATTTAAAATAGTATAGTTTGTGCCAAATTAAATTGATTTGTGCCAAATTAGAAATTATCATCAGGAGTTTCAGCTCAAAAAAACACACTTTTGTCAAAAAAGTCAAAATAAGCAGGTATAGACCTTCTACCCCATTTAAATAGTATAGTTTGTGCCAAATTAGACGATCAGGAAAGTTTCAGCTCAAAAAAACACACTTTTTGTCAAAAGTCAAAATAAGCAGGTATAGACCTTCTACCCCATTTAAATAAATAGTAGTTTGTGCCAAATTAGACGATCAGGAAAGTTTCAGCTCAAATAACACACTTTTGTCAAAAGTCAAAATAAGCAGGTATAGACCTTCTACCCCATTTAAATAGTATAGTTTGTGCCAAATTAGACGATCAGGAAAGTTTCAGCTCAAAAAAACACACTTTTGTCAAAAGTCAAAATAAGCAGGTATAAACCTTCTAACCCATTTTCTAAATATTTCAATAGTATAGTTTGTGCCAAATTAGACGATCAGGAAAGTTTCAGCTCAAAAGAACACACTTTTGTCAAAAGTCAAAATAAGCAGGTATAGACCTTCTAACCCATTTAAATAGTATAGTTTTGTGCCAAATTAGACGATCAGGAAAGTTTCAGCTCAAAAAACACACTTTTGTCAAAAGTCAAAATAAGCAGGTATAGACCTTCTAACCCATTTAAATAGTATAGTTTGTGCCAAATTAGACGATCAGGAAAGTTTCAGCTCAAAAGAACACACTTTTGTCAAAAGTCAAAATAAGCAGGTATAGACCTTCTAACCCATTTAAATAGTATAGTTTGTGCCAAATTAGACGATCAGGAAAGTTTCAGCTCAAAAGAACACACTTTTTTCGAAAGTCAAAATAAGCAGGTATAGACCTTCTAACCCATTTTTATAGTATAGTTTGTGCCAAATTAGACGATCAGGAAAGTTTCAGCTCAAAAAAACACACTTTTGTCAAAAGTCAAAAATAAGCAGGTTAGACCTTCTAACCCATTTTGTCAAAAAAGCAGGTTAGTTTATTTAAATAGTATAGTTTGTGCCAAATTAGACGATCAGGAAAGTTTCAGCTCAAAACCACACACTTTTGTCAAAAGTCAAAATAAGCAGGTATAGACCTTCTAACCCATTTAAATAGTATAGTTTGTGCCAAATTAGACGATCAGGAAAGTTTCAGCTCAAAAAACACACTTTTGTCAAAAGTCAAAATAAGCAGGTATAGACCTTCTAACCCATTTAAATAGTATAGTTTGTATAGTTTGGGAAGTTTCAAATTAGACGATCAGGAAAGTTTCAGCTCAAAAAAACACACTTTTTTCAAAAGTCAAAATAAAAGTTTATAGACCTTCTAACCCATTTAAATAGTATAGTTTTAAATAGCCAAAATAGACGATCAGGAAAGTTTCAGCTCAAAAAAACACACTTTTGTCAAAAAAGTCAATAAGCAGGTATAGACCTTCTAACCCATTTAAATAGTATAGTTTGTGCCAAATTAGACGATCAGGAAAGTTTCAGCTCAAAAAAAACACACTTTTTTTTCAAAAGTCAAAAAAATAAGCAGGTAGAGACCTTCTTCTAACCCATTTAAATAGTATAGTTTGTGCCAAATTAGACGATCAGGAAAGTTTCAGCTCAAAAGAACACACTTTTTTCGAAAGTCAAAATAAGCAGGTATAGACCTTCTAACCCATTTAAATAGTATAGTTTGTGCCAAATTAGACGATCAGGAAAGTTTCAGCTCAAAAAAACACACTTTTGTCAAAAAAAATCAAAATAAGCAGGTATAGACCTTCTACCCCATTTAAATAGTATAGTTTGTGCCAAATTAGACGATCAGGAAAGTTTCAGCTCAAAAAAACACACTTTTTTTCAAAAGTCAAAATAAGCAGGTATAGACCTTCTAACCCATTTAAATAGTATAGTTTGTGCCAAATTAGACGATCAGGAAAGTTTCAGCTCAAAAAAACACACTTTTTGTCAAAAGTCAAAATAAGCAGGTATAGACCTTCTAACCCATTTAAATAGTATAGTTTGTTTGCCAAATTAGACGATCAGGAAAGTTTCAGCTCAAAAAAAAAAACACACTTTTGTCAAAAGTCAAAATAAGCAGGTATAGACCTTCTAACCCATTTAAATAGTATAGTTTGTGCCAAATTAGACGATCAGGAAAGTTTCAGCTCAAAAAAACACACTTTTTGTCAAAAGTCAAAATAAGCAGGTATAGACCTTCTACCCCATTTAAATAGTATAGTTTGTGCCAAATTAGACGATCAGGGAAAGTTTCAGCTCAAAAAACACACTTTTGTCAAAAGTCAAAATAAGCAGGTATAGACCTTCTAACCCATTTTAAATAGTATAGTTTGTGCCAAATTAGACGATCAGGAAAGTTTCAGCTCAAAAGAACACACTTTTGTCAAAAAAGTCAATAAGCAGGTATAGACCTTCTAACCCATTTTTAAATAGTATAGTTTGTGCCAAATTAGACGATCAGGAAAGTTTCAGCTCAAAAAAACACACACACTTTCAAAAGTCAAAAAATAAGCAGGTATAGACCTTCTAACCCCCATTTAAATAGTATAGTTTGTGCCAAATTAGACGATCAGGAAAGTTTCAGCTCAAAAAACACACTTTTGTCAAAAGTCAAAATAAGCAGGTATAGACCTTCTAACCCATTTTAAATAGTATAGTTTGTTTGCCAAATTAGACGATCAGGAAAGTTTCAGCTCAAAAAACACACTTTTGTCAAAAAAAAAATAAGCAGGTATAGACCTTCTAACCCATTTAAATAGTATAGTTTGTGCCAAATTAGACGATCAGGAAAGTTTCAGCTCAAAAAAACACACTTTTGTCAAAAGTCAAAATAAGCAGGTATAGACCTTCTAACCCATTTAAATAGTATAGTTTGTGCCAAATTAGACGATCAGGAAAGTTTCAGCTCAAAAGAACACACTTTTTTCAAAAGTCAAAATAAGCAGGTATAGACCTTCTAACCCCATTTAAATAGTATAGTTTGTTTGTGTTTGTGCCAATTAGACGATCAGGAAAGTTTCAGCTCAAAAAAACACACTTTTTTGTCAAAAGTCAAAATAAGCAGGTATAGACCTTCTAACCCATTTAAATAGTATAGTTTGTGCCAAATTAGACGATCAGGAAAGTTTCAGCTCAAAAAACACACACTTTTTTGTCAAAAAAAGTCAAAATAAGCAGGTATAGACCTTCTAACCCATTTAAATAGTATAGTTTGTGCCAAATTAGACGATCAGGAAAGTTTCAGCTCAAAAAACACACTTTTGTCAAAAGTCAAAATAAGCAGGTATAGACCTTCTAACCCATTTAAATAGTATAGTTTGTGCCAAATTAGACGATCAGGAAAGTTTCAGCTCAAAAAAACACACTTTTTGTCAAAAAGTCAAAATAAGCAGGTATAGACCTTCTAACCCCATTTAAATAGTATAGTTTGTTTGTGCCAATTAGACGATCAGGAAAGTTTCAGCTCAAAAAAACACACTTTTGTCAAAAGTCAAAATAAGCAGGTATAGACCTTCTAACCCATTTAAATAGTATAGTTTGTGCCAAATTAGACGATCGATCAGGAAAGTTTCAGCTCAAAAAAAACACACTTTTGTCAAAAAACAAAATAAGCAGGTATAGACCTTCTACCCCATTTAAATAGTATAGTTTGTGCCAAATTAGACGATCAGGAAAGTTTCAGCTCAAAAAAACACACTTTTGTCAAAAGTCAAAATAAGCAGGTATAGACCTTCTACCCCATTTAAATAGTATAGTTTGTGCCAAATTAGACGATCAGGAAAGTTTCAGCTCAAAAAAACACACTTTTGTCAAAAAGTCAAAATAAGCAGGTATAGACCTTCTACCCCATTTAAATAGTATAGTTTGTGCCAAATTAGACGATCAGGAAAGTTTCAGCTCAAAAAACACACTTTTTTGTCAAAAGTCAAAATAAGCAGGTATAGACCTTCTAACCCATTTCAATAGTATAGTTTTTGCCAAATTAGACGATCAGGAAAGTTTCAGCTCAAAAAACACACACACACACTTTGTCAAAAGTCAAAATAAGCAGGTATAGACCTTCTAACCCATTTAAATAGTATAGTTTGTGCCAAATTAGACGATCAGGAAAGTTTCAGCTCAAAAAAAAAACACACTTTTGTCAAAAGTCAAAATAAGCAGGTATAGACCTTCTAACCCATTTAAATAGTATAGTTTGTGCCAAATTAGACGATCAGGAAAGTTTCAGCTCAAAAAAACACACTTTTGTCAAAAGTCAAAATAAGCAGGTATAGACCTTCTAACCCATTTAAATAGTATAGTTTGTGCCAAATTAGACGATCAGGAAAGTTTCAGCTCAAAAAACACACTTTTTTGTCAAAAGTCAAAATAAGCAGGTATAGACCTTCTAACCCATTTTAAATAGTATAGTTTGTGCCAAATTAGACGATCAGGAAAGTTTCAGCTCAAAAGAACACACTTTTGTCAAAAGTCAAAATAAGCAGGTATAGACCTTCTACCCCATTTAAATAGTATAGTTTGTGCCAAATTAGACGATCAGGAAAGTTTCAGCTCAAAAAAACACACTTTTGTCAAAAGTCAAAATAAGCAGGTATAGACCTTCTAACCCATTTAAATAGTATAGTTTGTGCCAAATTAGACGATCAGGAAAGTTTCAGCTCAAAAAAACACACTTTTGTCAAAAGTCAAAATAAGCAGGTATAGACCTTCTAACCCATTTAAATAGTATAGTTTGTGCCAAATTAGACGATCAGGAAAGTTTCAGCTCAAAAAAAACACACTTTTGTCAAAAGTCAAAATAAGCAGGTATAGACCTTCTAACCCATTTAAATAGTATAGTTTGTGCCAAATTAGACGATCAGGAAAGTTTCAGCTCAAAAAACACACTTTTTTCAAAAGTCAAAATAAGCAGGTATAGACCTTCTAACCCATTTAAATAGTATAGTTTGTGCCAAATTAGACGATCAGGGAAAGTTTCAGCTCAAAAAACACACTTTTGTCAAAAGTCAAAATAAGCAGGTATAGACCTTCTAACCCATTTTAAATAGTATAGTTTGTGCCAAATTAGACGATCAGGAAAGTTTCAGCTCAAAAAAAAAACACTTTTTTGTCAAAAGTCAAAATAAGCAGGTATAGACCTTCTAACCCATTTAAATAGTATAGTTTGTGCCAAATTAGACGATCAGGAAAGTTTCAGCTCAAAAGAACACACTTTTGTCAAAAGTCAAAATAAGCAGGTATAGACCTTCTAACCCATTTAAATAGTATAGTTTGTTTGTTTAAATTAGACGATCAGGAAAGTTTCAGCTCAAAAAAACACACTTTTGTCAAAAAAGTCAAAATAAGCAGGTATAGACCTTCTAACCCATTTAAATAGTATAGTTTGTGCCAAATTAGACGATCAGGAAAGTTTCAGCTCAAAAAACACACTTTTGTCAAAAGTCAAAATAAGCAGGTATAGACCTTCTAACCCATTTAAATAGTATAGTTTGTGCCAAATTAGACGATCAGGAAAGTTTCAGCTCAAAAAAACACACTTTTGTCAAAAGTCAAAATAAGCAGGTATAGACCTTCTAACCCATTTAAATAGTATAGTTTGTGCCAAATTAGACGATCAGGAAAGTTTCAGCTCAAAAAAACACACTTTTGTCAAAAAAAGTAAATAAGCAGGTATAGACCTTCTAACCCATTTAAATAGTATAGTTTGTGCCAAATTAGACGATCAGGAAGTTTCAGCTCAAAAAAACACACTTTTGTCAAAAGTCAAAATAAGCAGGTATAGACCTTCTAACCCATTTAAATAGTATAGTTTGTGCCAAATTAGACGATCAGGAAAGTTTCAGCTCAAAAAAAACACACTTTTGTCAAAAGTCAAAATAAGCAGGTATAGACCTTCTAACCCATTTAAATAGTATAGTTTGTGCCAAATTAGACGATCAGGAAAGTTTCAGCTCAAAAGAACACACTTTTGTCAAAAGTCAAAATAAGCAGGTATAGACCTTCTAACCCATTTCAATAGTATAGTTTGTGCCAAATTAGACGATCAGGAAAGTTTCAGCTCAAAAAAACACACTTTTGTCAAAAGTCAAAAAAGCAGGTATAGACCTTCTAACCCATTTAAATAGTATAGTTTGTGCCAAATTAGACGATCAGGAAAAGTTTAGCTCAAAAGAACACACTTTTGTCAAAAGTCAAAATAAGCAGGTATAGACCTTCTAACCCATTTAAATAGTATAGTTTGTGCCAAATTAGACGATCAGGAAAGTTTCAGCTCAAAAAAAACACACTTTTGTCAAAAAAGTCAAAATAAGCAGGTATAGACCTTCTAACCCATTTAAATAGTATAGTTTGTGCCAAATTAGACGATCAGGAAAAGTTTCAGCTCAAAAAAAACACACTTTTGTCAAAAAAAGTCAAAATAAGCAGGTATAGACCTTCTACCCCATTTAAATAGTATAGTTTGTGCCAAATTAGACGATCAGGAAAGTTTCAGCTCAAAAAAACACACTTTTTTTGTCAAAAGTCAAAATAAGCAGCTATAGACCTTCTACCCCTTTTAAATAGTATAGTTTGTGCCAAATTAGACGATCAGGAAAGTTTCAGCTCAAAGGAACACACTTTTGTCAAAAGTCAAAATAAGCAGGTATAGACCTTCTAACCCATTTAAATAGTATAGTTTGTGCCAAATTAGACGATCAGGAAAGTTTCAGCTCAAAAAAACACACTTTTTGTCAAAAGTCAAAATAAGCAGGTATAGACCTTCTAACCCATTTAAATAGTATAGTTTGTGCCAAATTAGACGATCAGGAAAGTTTCAGCTCAAAAAAACACACTTTTTTGTCAAAAGTCAAAATAAGCAGGTATAGACCTTCTAACCCATTTAAATAGTATAGTTTGTGCCAAATTAGACGATCAGGAAAGTTTCAGCTCAAAAAAACACACTTTTTTGTCAAAAGTCAAAATAAGCAGGTATAGACCTTCTAACCCATTTTTAAATAGTATAGTTTGTGCCAAATTAGACGATCAGGAAAGTTTCAGCTCAAAAAAAACACACTTTTGTCAAAAGTCAAAATAAGCAGGTATAGACCTTCTAACCCATTTAAATAGTATAGTTTGTGCCAAATTAGACGATCAGGAAAGTTTCAGCTCAAAAGAACACACTTTTGTCAAAAGTCAAAATAAGCAGGTATAGACCTTCTAACCCATTTAAATAGTATAGTTTGTGCCAAATTAGACGATCAGGGACAGTTTCAGCTCAAAAAACACACTTTTGTCAAAAAAGTCAAAATAAGCAGGTATAGACCTTCTAACCCATTTAAATAGTATAGTTTGTGCCAAATTAGACGATCAGGAAAGTTTCAGCTCAAAAAACACACTTTTGTCAAAAGTCAAAATAAGCAGGTATAGACCTTCTAACCCATTTTAAATAGTATAGTTTGTGCCAAATTAGACGATCAGGAAAGTTTCAGCTCAAAAAAAAACACACTTTTGTCAAAAAACAAAATAAGCAGGTATAGACCTTCTAACCCATTTAAATAGTATAGTTTGTGCCAAATTAGACGATCAGGAAAGTTTCAGCTCAAAAAAACACACTTTTGTCAAAAGTCAAAAAATAAGCAGGTATAGACCTTCTAACCCATTTAAATAGTATAGTTTGTGCCAAATTAGACGATCAGGAAAGTTTCAGCTCAAAAAACACACTTTTGTCAAAAGTCAAAATAAGCAGGTATAGACCTTCTAACCCATTTAAATAGTATAGTTTGTGCCAAATTAGACGATCAGGAAAGTTTCAGCTCAAAAAAACACACTTTTGTCAAAAGTCAAAATAAGCAGGTATAGACCTTCTAACCCATTTAAATAGTATAGTTTGTGCCAAATTAGACGATCAGGAAAGTTTCAGCTCAAAAACACAACACACTTTTGTCAAAAGTCAAAATAAGCAGGTATAGACCTTCTAACCCATTTAAATAGTATAGTTTGTGCCAAATTAGACGATCAGGAAAGTTTCAGCTCAAAAGAACACACTTTTTTCGAAAGTCAAAATAAGCAGGTATAGACCTTCTAACCCATTTAAATAGTATAGTTTGTGCCAAATTAGACGATCAGGAAAGTTTCAGCTCAAAAAAACACACTTTTGTCAAAAAGTCAAAATAAGCAGGTATAGACCTTCTAACCCATTTAAATATAGTATAGTTTGTGCCAAATTAGACGATCAGGAAAGTTTCAGCTCAAAAGAACACACTTTTGTCAAAAGTCAAAATAAGCAGGTATAGACCTTCTAACCCATTTAAATAGTATAGTTTGTGCCAAATTAGACGATCAGGAAAGTTTCAGCTCAAAAACACACACTTTTGTCAAAAGTCAAAATAAGCAGGTATAGACCTTCTAAACCCATTTAAAAATATAGTAGTTTGTGCCAAATTAGACGATCAGGAAAGTTTCAGCTCAAAAGAACACACTTTTGTCAAAAGTCAAAATAAGCAGGTATAGACCTTCTAACCCATTTAAATAGTATAGTTTGTGCCAAATTAGACGATCAGGAAAGTTTCAGCTCAAAAGAACACACTTTTTGTCAAAAGTCAAAATAAGCAGGTATAGACCTTCTAACCCATTTAAATAGTATAGTTTGTGCCAAATTAGACGATCAGGAAAGTTTCAGCTCAAAAAACGCACACTTTTGTCAAAAGTCAAAATAAGCAGGTATAGACCTTCCAACCCATTTAAATAGTATATAGTTTGTGCCAAATTAGACGATCAGGAAAGTTTCAGCTCAAAAGAACACACTTTTGTCAAAAGTCAAAATAAGCAGGTATAGACCTTCTAACCCATTTAAATAGTATAGTTTGTGCCAAATTAGACGATCAGGAAAGTTTCAGCTCAAAAGAACACACTTTTGTCAAAAAAACTTAAAATAAGCATTAAAGACCTTCTAACCCATTTTTTAAACATTTGAATTTAATTTTAATTATATCGATCAAACATGCGATTTATAGAATAGATAATATTTTGTCAAAATTAATTAGGGTTGCTATTTTCTAAGCCCATTTAAATTGTATAGTTTCTGCCTGCAAATTACACTCGGGAAAGTTTCAGCCAAACGCCGCCCCTTTTGTTGTCAAAAGTCAAATATGGCCGGCGCTATAACACAACACAACTGCAAAAGTATAGCTTGTGGCAAATTACAATTATGTTAGGTAAAATAGCAACCCAAATTAATTATAAAACAATTTGTTTGTACTACATAAATATGTATGTATATATATAAGTATACACATATGTATGTATGTATATGTTTGTATTTATTTCCGTAATTATGTACGATCATTTGGAACATTTTCGTCTCAATATATATTGTACAAAAACTTATTTTAATTATTAAAATGATAAAATAGTTCCTTCTACAATTTTTTAAACGACGATATCATAGAATAGATAAATTAAAATTTATTTGGGTTGCTTTTTAGCTCAAAATTTACACACGGCTTTTGTCAAAAAGTCAAAATAAGCGATAACCTAAACGCCCTTTTCCCAAATTAAACTGAAAATGGCCGCTGCAAATTAAACGCCGATTTTCAGGGCAACAAATATGGCCGGCGCATAACACAACACAACTGCAAAATGGCCGCTGCAGGCAGAAGCATAAATTATGTTAGGTAAAATAGCAACCCAAATTAATTATAAAAAAATTCGTTTGTACTACATATTTATGTATGTACATATATAAGTATACACATATGTATGTATGTACATGTGTTGTATTTACAAATATATGTATGTATTTAATACATTTGTACAGTATTCGTCGTATATATTGTATAAAAACTTATTTTAATTATTAATTATGATAAAAGTTCCTTGAATAATTTTTTAAACAATTGAATGTAATTTTATTTAATCGGTCAAAAATGCGATATTATAGAATAGATAATATTAAAATTAAATAGGGTTGCTATTTTACTTAGCGAAATTAGACGCCTGCATATACAGTTTCAGCTCAAAACCTAAACGCCGCCCCCTTTCGGGCAAAAGTCAAAATATGGCCGGCGTATAACCTTCTACACCAACTTTAAAATGGCCGCTTGTGCATAAATTATGTTAGGGTAAAAGCTCAAAAGAACACACTTTTGTCAAAAAGTCAAAATAAGCAGGTATAATTAAAAATTTAAATAACAAAATTTTTTGTACTACATATTTATGTATGTACATATATAGCTCAAAATAACACACACACATGTATGTAAGTCAAAATGTGCATGTATTTCCTTATATATTTAAATGTACATACATTTGTACATTATTCGTCGTATATATTCAGCTCAAAAACACATTTTAATTATTAATTATGATAAAAGTTCCTTGAACAATTTTTAAAACCGATTGAATAGTATAGTTTGTTTAAATTAGACGATCATTTTCAGCTCAAAGAATAGATAATTTGTCAAAATTCAAAATAAGGGTTGCTATTTTAACCCATTTAAATTGTATAGTTTGTGCCTGCAAATTACACGATCAGGAAAGATTCACCTAAACGCCGCCCACACTTTTGTCAAAAGTCAAAATGGCCGCAGGTATAGACCTTCTAACCCATTTAAAATAATATAGTTTGTGCCAAATTAGACGATCAACTGAAAATGGCCGCTGCAAAAGACGCACACAATTATGTTAAAAGTAAAATAGCAACCCAAATTAATTATAAAAATAGTATAGTTTGTGCCAAATTTCGTTTTTCAGTAAAAGAACATATTTATGTATGTACAAATATAAGTATAGACATATGTATGTATGTACATGTGTATGTTTTTACCAAATTATGTATGTACATACATTTGGAAAGTTTCGTCGTATATATTTTGTGTCAAAAAAAATTATTTTAATTATTAATTATGATAAAAGTTCCTTTAAATAATTTTTTAAACATTTGAATGTAAAATTATTTATATCGGTCAAACATGCGATATTATAGAATAGATAATATTAAAATTAATTAGGGTTGCTATTTTACTTAAAAATTGTATATGCGGCTGCCTGCATACACACTCGGGAGCGAAAAAACGCCGCCCAAACGCCGCCCCTTCCCATTTTCGGGCAACAAATATGGCCGGCGCTATAACACAACACAACTGAAAAATGGCCGCTGCAGGCAGACGCATACAATTATGTTAGGTAAAATAGCAACCCAAATTAATTATAAAACAATTTGTTTGTACTACATATTTATGTATGTACATATATAAGTATACACATGTATGTATGTACATGTGTATGTATTTCCGTATATATGTATGTACATACATTTGTACATTATTCGTCGTATATATATATTGTACAAAAACTTATTTTAATTATTAATTATGATAAAAGTTCCTTGAACAATTTTTTAAACGACGATATCATAGAATAGATAATATTAAAATTTATTTGGGTTGCTATTTTACTTAGCGAAATTGTATGCGGCTGCCTGCATATACACTCGGGAGCGATAACCTAAACGCCGCCCCTTTTCGGGCAACTGAAAATGGCCGCTGCATACAAACGCCGCCCCTTTTCGGGCAACAAATATGGCCGGCGCTATAACACAACACAACTGCAAAATGGCCGCTGCAGGCAGACGCATACAATTATGTTAGGTAAAATAGCAACCCAAATTAATTATAACAAAATTCGTTTGTACTACATATTTATGTATGTACATATATAAGTATACACATATGTATGTATGTACATGTGTATGTATTTACATATGTATGTATGTACATACATTTGTACAGTATTCGTCGTATATATTGTACAAAAACTTATTTTAATTATTAATTATGATAAAAGTTCCTTGAATAATTTTTTAAACATTTGAATGTAATTTTATTTATATCGGTCAAACATGCGATATTATAGAATAGATAATATTAAAATTAATTAGGGTTGCTATTTTACTTAGCGAAATTGTATGCGTCTGCCTGCATACACACTCGGGAGCAAAAACCCAAACGCCGCCCCTTTTCGGGCAACAAATATGGCCGGCGCTATAACACAACAAAACTGCAAAATGGCCGCTGCAGGCAGACGCATACAATTATGGTAGGTAAAATAGCAACCCAAATTAATTATAAAACAATTTGTTTGTACTACATATTTATGTATGTACATATATAAGTATACACATATGTATGTATGTACATGTGTATGTATTTCCGTATATATGTATGTACATACATTTGTACATTATTCGTCGTATATATATATTGTACAAAACTTATTTTAATTATTAATTATGATAAAAGTTCCTTGAACAATTTTTTAAACGACGATATCATAGAATAGATAATATTAAAATTTATTTGGGTTGCTATTTTACTTAGCGAAATTGTATGTGGCTGCCTGCATATACACTCGGGAGCGATAACCTAAACGCCGCCCCTTTTCGGGCAACTGAAAAATGGCCGCTGCATACAAACGCCGCCCCTTTTCGGGCAACAAATATGGCCGGCGCCATAACACAACACAACTGCAAAATGGCCGCTGCAGGCAGACGCATACAATTATGTTAGGTAAAATAGCAACCCAAATTAATTATAAAAAATTTGTTTTTGTACTACATATTTATGTATGTACATATATAAGTATACACATATGTATGTATGTACATGTGTATGTATTTACATATGTATGTATGTACATACATTTGTACAGTATTCGTCGTATATATTGTACAAAAAATTATTTTAATTATTAATTATGATAAAAGTTCCTTGAATAATTTTTTTAACATTTGAATGTAATTTTATTTATATCGGTCAAACATGCGATATTATAGAATAGATAATATTAAAATTAATTAGGGTTGCTATTTTACTTAGCGAAATTGTATGCGTCTGCCTGCATACACACTCGGGAGCAAAAACCCAAACGCCGCCCCTTTTCGGGCAACAAATATGGCCGGCGCTATAACACAACACAACTGCAAAATGGCCGCTGCAGGCAGACGCATACAATTATGTTAGGTAAAATAGCAACCCAAATTAATTATAAAACAATTTGTTTGTACTACATATTTATGTATGTACATATATAAGTATACACATATGTATGTATGTACATGTGTATGTATTTCCGTATATATGTATGTACATACATTTGTACATTATTCGTCGTATATATTGTACAAAAACTTATTTTAATTATTAATTATGATAAAAGTTCCTTGAACAATTTTTTAAACGACGATATCATAGAATAGATAATATTAAAATTTATTTGGGTTGCTATTTTACTTAGCGAAATTGTATGCGGCTGCCTGCATATACACTCGGGAGCGATAACCTAAACGCCGCCCCTTTTCGGGCAACTGAAAAATGGCCGCTGCATACAAACGCCGCCCCTTTCGG
>NC_048535.1:1440821-1456803 GCF_008121235.1 Drosophila subobscura | reverse complement strand
TCAAAAGTCTAAATAAGCAGGTATAGACCTTCTAACCCATTTAAATAGTATAGTTTGTGCCAAATTAGACGATCAGGAAAGTTTCAGCTCAAAAGAACACACTTTTGTCAAAAGTCAAAATAAGCAGGGAGACCTTCTAACCCATTTAAATAGTATAGTTTGTGCCAAATTAGACGATCAGGGAAAGTTTCAGCTCAAAAGAAACACTTTTTGTCAAAAAGTCAAAATAAGCAGGTAGAGACCTTCTAACCCATTTAAATAGTATAGTTTGTGCCAAATTAGACGATCAGGAAAGTTTCAGCTCAAAAGAACACACTTTTGTCAAAAGTCAAAATAAGCAGGTAGAGACCTTCTAACCCATTTAAATAGTATAGTTTGTGCCAAATTACACGATCAGGAAAGTTTCAGCTCAAAAGAACACACTTTTGTCAAAAGTCAAAATAAGCAGGTAGAGACCTTCTAACCCATTTAAATAGTATAGTTTGTGCCAAATTAGACGATCAGGAAAGTTTCAGCTCAAAAGAACACACTTTTGTCAAAAGTCAAAATAAGCAGGTATAGACCTTCTAAACCATTTAAATAGTATAGTTTGTGCCAAATTAGACGATCAGGAAAGTTTCAGCTCAAAAGAACACACTTTGTCAAAAGTCAAAAATAAGCAGGTATAGACCTTCTAACCCATTTAAATAGTATAGTTTGTGCCAAATTAGACGATCAGGAAAGTTTCAGCTCAAAAGAACACACTTTTGTCAAAAGTCAAAATAAGCAGGTATAGACCTTCTAACCCATTTAAATAGTATAGTTTGTGCCAAATTAGACGATCAGGAAAGTTTCAGCTCAAAAGAACGCACTTTTGTCAACAGTCAAAATAAGCAGGTATTGACCTTCTAACCCATTTAAATAGTATAGTTTGTGCCAAATTAGACGATCAGGAAAGTTTCAGCTCAAAAGAACACACTTTTGTCAAAAGTCAAAATAAGCAGGTATAGACCTTCTAACCCATTTAAATAGTATAGTTTGTGCCAAATTAGACGATCAGGAAAGTTTCAGCTCAAAAAGAACACACTTTTGTCAAAAGTCAAAATAAGCAGGTATAGACCTTCTAACCCATTTAAATAGTATAGTTTGTGCCAAATTAGACGATCAGGAAAGTTTCAGCTCAAAAGAACACACTTTTGTCAAAAGTCAAAATAAGCAGGTATAGACCTTCTAACCCATTTAAATAGTATAGTTTGTGCCAAATTAGACGATCAGGAAAGTTTCAGCTCAAAAGAACACACTTTTGTCAAAAGTCATTAATTATATATAATTTTTTAAACATTTGAATTTAATTTTATTTATATCGGTCAAACATGCGATATTATAGAATAGATAATATCAAAATTAATTAGGGTTGCTATTTTACTTAGCGAAATTGTATGCGTCTGCCTGCATACACACTCGGGAGCAAAAACCCAAACGCCGCCCCTTTTCGGGCAACAAATATGGCCGGCGCCATAACACAACACAACTGAAAAATGGCCGCTGCAGGCAGACGCATACAATTATGTTAGGTAAAATAGCAACCCAAATTAATTATAAAACAATTTGTTTGTACTACATATTTATGTATGTACATATATAAGTATACACATATGTATGTATGTACATGTGTATGTATTTCCGTATATATGTATGTACTGTGAGGGAACGCGTTCCTCACAGGCTTTAGAGGGCTAAAGCCTAGGGCTCGGATATCCGAGCACGGCGAATATGGAAGAGGTACTCAGAGAGCGGGGAGCCCAAGATGGCGACACAGAAGAGAGAACAATCTGGAAGAAGCGCTCAGAGAGCGGGGAGCCCAATATGGCGGCTCGAAAGAGAGCGGAAGGATGGGATCGGGCCGGCAGCGGGCCGACGCATGACCAAATATGGCCATGAGATCGAGGTCCCGTTACGAAGAAGGGAGAAAGCATCAGAATCGACGATGGAAAAGTACTGGCAGCGGGCCGACGCATGACCAAATATGGCCATGAGATCGAGGTCCCGTTACGAAGAAGGGAGAAAGCATCAGAATCGACGATGGAAAAGTATTGGCCTCGTGGGAGAACCGTTAGCCGGCGCCTATTTAATGAGGGCGGCAGCCAAGGCACGGGATCTTTCGCGCGCGAGCAGCCCAAGAGCTAAGTCGAGTACAAGTGAATCGAAGTGCAGAATAACGGAAGGCGTAACGGGACCAGCGGCATCGAAGACCCAGAGTGAGTCTTACATAATCAGAGTGTACGGTAGATTTTGGACGAGGTTATAACGGTGAAAGGCGAACCGTTAGAGTGCGGAATTGGTGTGGCGGAGTAAGATCAATTGCCCCAGTTCAGCAGCATCAGCGTGCAACGCCCGGATCCGACCCGCCAAAGTCGACAGGTAGCACGATAGCGATACTATAACAATAAGCTAGGTTAACAGAGAACCATAATATATTGAATAAAACTTGAAATATCAGAATTAAACCAATCCTGCGTTCTTACTTGGTCGTCGAGGCAACAATACAAATTCGTTGCAACCACCCCATTTCCCGCTGAGCCAGCTCAGCCCAGGTCATACGACCGGAAAAAGGGTTCGTTACAACTGGCGCCCAACGTGGGGCCTCACGACCAAAACAAGTAAAAACGTAAAGAAAGGTGGTCTGATAGATCGAAAAGGGTAAGATGGGGAAAAGGACAATGGATCCACCATTTGAAGAAAGAGGAGCTGGTGCAATGCGCTCAGGCGGTAGGCGTACGATTAGAGGGGACGCTGGACGAAATGAGGAAGATGTTCAAAGAGTGGGTCAGAGAACATGGCGGAGAGCCAGAGTATGCGGACCTGCTGGAGGTCTGGGAGTGTCGGGCGAGCAGAACGTCGCCGATGCCGCGGGCTGACGACAAGCCAGCCGCGTATGAGCAACTCGCTCTGCCGCAAGGAAAGGCGGCGGCGGCGCTATGGAAATCGCCGGCTGAGTTTCAGCAGGAGCTCATCGCGAGCCTGGCGGTACCCGAGCGGTCGGTCACTCCGACACCCAGCCGGCATCGACAGGCAAGCCGAGACAGAAGCCGAGATCCAGAAAGGGGGTTCCATGAGCCACCAGGCCCACGGCCGGCACACCTGGACTACGCGAAGGTGGCCAAACAGGTGAGAGAGTGGTCGTTCCGGTTCGACGGAACGACGAAGCCTCGAGTTTTGGAACAGGTCGAGTGGTCAGCCGAGACGTACGGGCTGGACCCGGACCTGATCCCAAGGGCGATGCCGGAGCTCTTAAAAGGGCGGGCGTTGATGTGGTTTGTGGCCAACAACCGACAATGGAAGACGTGGAAGGACTTCTCCAACAGCTTCCAAGCGTATTTCCTGCCAAGGGGATACTTTGAGAAGCTGCTACAGGAGGTGAGGATGCGGAAGCAGAGGTGGGGTGAGCCATTCAAAGACTACATGGTGGAGATGCAGACTCTCATGCGACCCCTGAAATGCCCACAGGAAGAACAAACGGAACTGATAAGGGAGAATAGCGTGCCAGACCTGAGGGCGTACATGCGCCCGCATAGATGCCGTGACTTAGAGGCAATGATGGCTTTGGCAGACGAGTTTGAGGCCCTAGAAAGAGATCGTGAGGAGTTCCAACGGGAGAATCCGGTCATGAGGGCCCGAGCCGCCAATCCATTTAGCAAGCCGAAGGGGAGCAGAGGTGTGCCGTCGGTGCACAGAAGGGCCGGCCACGGCAGGAGAAGAGGGGACGCGGTCAGCGATATCGGCTCCAACAGCGGCCGTTGTGAACGGGTACGTTCAAAACCCGGGACAGGCGTGCAGAAGGTGTGGGAGCGGAGAGCATTGGTCACGAGAGTGCCAAGCGCGGCCCCTCACGTACTGCTGGATGTGCGGGAAGGTGGGAATTTCGACGCGGGAATGCTGTCGGAAGGCGGGAAACGCCCCGCGACCCCAGCCGAGGAGGGCCGTGCCAGGGTCGCAAAGAAACCGCCCCCACAACCTAGTCGGAGGATTGAGGAGCGAGGAGGCCCAGTTGTCAGCCGCCGTGGCCATCGGAGGAACGGAGTGGCGGGCAACGCTGGACACGGGGGCCACCAGCAGCTTCATCAGCCATGAGTTGGCCGAAAAAGTGAAGGGGCGGGGGAAAGAGATTGCGGTGAGGAAGCGAGTGCGGTTGGCAGACGGCCGCAGCCAGGAGGTGAAACGCCAACTCAAAGTGAAGGTGGCGTTTGGGAACCAGGAGATTGAGATGGCGCTGCTGATTTTGCCAGGAATCATAGATGAGTTGGTGTTGGGTTGGGATTTCCTCCGAGCGGTCGGAGCAGAGATGACTTGTGCGGGTCACAGGGTGGTGATTCCTGCCCAAGATCGAGTGCAAAAAGGCATGGAAGAAAGGCTGTCGGTAGCCGTAGTGGAACACTCAGGCCCGGAGGAGGAGGAGATCCAAGCTAGAGCCGCGGACTCGATCCCAGTTGAAGCCGAGACGAAAGGGGGCAAGGAGGAGTCAACGGAAGAATTCTTGGCTCGTGAGTTGGAGGGATTTGCTAAATCCAAGGGAGTGTCTAATGTGGCGGTGCATACGATCACCATGAGTGATCCGCAACCGATTAAACAGAGATACTACCCGAAAAACCCCAAGATGCAAGCAGAGATAAATCGGAAAGTGGATGAGCTTTTAGAATTGGGGTGCATCGAGCCCTCCAAGAGCCCGTACAGCTCGCCCATCGTGATGGTGAAAAAGAAGACTGGCCAGTGGAGGCTGTGCGTGGATTTCCGCCAGGTGAATGCCAAATCAGTGAAGGATGCGTATCCCATGCCCAGGATCGATTATATATTGGACCAGCTCAGGGAAGCCCGGTTCATAAGCAGCTTGGACTTAAAAGACGGATATTGGCAGATTCCGCTGGAAGAGCGGAGCCGGCAAGTCACCGCCTTTACGGTGCCAGGCAAGGGGTTGTACCAATGGAAGGTGATGCCGTTTGGATTGCACTCAGCATCGGCCACCTTCCAGAGGGCCTTGGATCAAGTGATCGGGCCCGAGATGATGCCGCACGCGTTCGCGTACCAAGATGATATTATTGTCATTGGGCGAACAGAGAAGGAGCACAAGGAAAATCTGAAGGAGGTATTCCGAAGGCTACGAGAGGCCAATTTGCGACTGAATGCAGAGAAATGCCAGTTTTTCCGAAAGGAACTGCGATATCTGGGCCACAAGGTGACGGCAGATGGAATCTGCACCGACCCTGAGAAGGTGGCGGCAATAGCCGAGCTAAAACCACCAGCAAACGTGAAGGAATTACGCCAGTATCTGGGGGTGGCGTCCTGGTATCGACGCTTCGTGCCGGACTTTGCGACGTTGGTGCAGCCGCTGACCACGTTGCTAAAGAAAAAGAGCAAATGGGAGTGGAGTGAAGAACGGCAGGCGGCGTTCGAAGCGGTCAAAGGGAGGTTGGCGGCCGACCCAGTGTTGGCGTGCCCCGACTTCACGAAAAAGTTCGTGTTGCAAACGGATGCTAGCGATTATGGATTGGGAGCAATCCTGACACAAGAAACGGACGGGGAGAGCGGGTGATTTCGTACGCCAGTAGATCACTAAATGCGGCAGAGAGGAATTATTCGGCTACCGAAAAGGAATGCCTCGCCATCGTCTGGGCCGTTAGGAAGCTCAAGCCATATCTGGAAGGATATCGCTTCAAAGTGATCACGGATCACATGGCGTTGAAGTGGCTGAATAGCATCGAGAGCCCAACGGGAAGAGTCGCGAGATGGGCCCTGGAGCTACAGCAGTACGACTTTGAGGTGACGTACAGAAAGGGGCAGCTAAATGTTGTGGCGGATGCACTGTCTAGGCAGCCCGTGGCCGAGCGATGCCAGCGGATAGAGGATGAAGAAGACAATGAAGGGGATCCGGACATCGGCGAAGGGTGCCGATGGATCCAAAAGGTGAAGGAGAGGATGAAGAAGGAACCGGCAAAATTCCCAGATTATGTGGAGGAGGTGGGTGGAATTTACAGAAACATTCCCCACCGCGCCGGAGACGAGGAGGTGGAGGCGTGGAAGTTGTGTGTCCCCACGAGCCTACGGGAACAGGTTCTAAGGGAGAATCATGACTCCCCAGGGGCTGGGCATGCTGGCGGTCGGAAGACCATGGCACGAATTGCCGCAAGGTACTATTGGCCAGGGATGCACCGGGACGTAAGGGCGTACGTGAGGAGGTGCGAAACCTGTCTGCGCTTCAAGCCGAGCCAGATACGGGCAGCTGGGGAAAATGTTGACCCAAGTTCCAGAAGAGCCATGGGCAACAGTGTGTGTGCGGACTTCGTGGGACCTCTGCCGAGATCGAAGCATGGGAACGCAATGCTGTTGGTGCTAGTGGATCGTTTCTCCAAATGGACCGAATTGGTACCGTTGAGAAAAGCCACTGCGGAGGCCCTGGTAAAGGCAGTCCGCGAAAGAATCCTGGCCCGATTTGGAGTGCCAAAGGTAATGATCACCGATAACGGAGTCCAATTTACAAGCCGTGTGTTCAAGAAATTCCTGGAGGAAATGGGGGTCAGACAACAATTCACCGCGCCATACACACCCCAAGAAAACCCTACAGAACGCACCAATCGTACGGTGAAAACGATGATCGCACAGTTCACGGAAGGGGATCAGCGCTGCTGGGATGAGAAATGGCCTGAGTTGATGCTAGCCGTGAATACAGGCGTAGCGGAATCAACAGGGTACTCTCCAGCGTACATAGTGCAAGGACGAGAACCCCGTTTGCCAAAGGCACTGTACGACGAGGGAGCGCTGGGAACAGGACAAGGGCCGAGAACACCAGAGGAGAATGCATCGAAGTTAAGGAAATCTTCCAGTTGGTGCGACGCAATCTGGAAAGGGCGGCCCAGGATCAGGCAAGGCACTATAACCTGAGGAGACGCGAGTGGAAACCACAGATAGGAGAGGTCGTGTGGGTACGGCAACACCATCTGTCTAACGCGGTGGAGGGATTCGCGGCCAAATTGGCACCGAGGTATGCCGGGCCGTATCGGGTGGTCGACTTTAAGTCGCCAGTGATCTGCCAGCTGAAGAGAGACAGCGATGGGCATGGCAGGACGGCCCACTTGGCAGACCTGAAACCACAGCCAAAGGAGGGATGAGAGGAAATGCCACCCAAGCCCACGGGAAAGACAGCCAAAAGGCTGGAAAGGTGCAGAAGGGCGTCACGGAGGAGAACACAAGGATGGAAGGAGAGACAGACCCTACGAGCAGACAGAACTGCGGTACGAGGGGGTTAAGAAAGAGAAAATCCCGCTACCAAATAGAATGCAAGAAAGGTTACAAAAAGTGAAGAGGTGTCGCGCAGGACACGGGAAAAGGGGATCATCACGCAGGATGAAGGAGGCGAGACATGAGGTGACTCGCAGGACACCATGGAGGGACAACATCACGCAGGATGAAGCTAACCTTAAAGTACGGGTTAAAATAAAGGAGTGGTGCCACGCAGGACACGCTGGAGGGGCCTCGACACGCAGGACGAGCGAAAGGTGTGGTTGGGAAAATAGGGATAAAACGGCGCGCCTGGAAGAAAAGCAAGAGTTAGACAAAGTATAAAAGGCGGGTCAAGACACCAATTACCCGCAGTCCACAGAATGGAACGACGCCTCCTCACGCATGGCGCAGGGGCGAAGCCCAGGCATGGTAATGGATGGTGAGGCGGACGCAGGGAAGCCAGGCTCGTGCCTCCGAAGCGGCAGCCGGAGCAGGCCGGAGCACCGGATCCAGGGGAGAGGGAGCCGCCCAAGCGTGGACGACCGGGCGAGGCATCGGACGATCCTCGGGTCCGAGACACTGCGTGGGGGGACTTCCGACCGATCTGGAACGCAGGCGCATCCGGCATGCTCGGGATAGCCAACCGTGAATCCGAACCCGGGTGAACGGACAACAGGTCGAGGAATCACGGGCGGATTCACGGCCGGCAGACAGCACGGGGGCACAGAAGCGATCTAAAAAAAAAAAAAAAAAAGAAAAAGGTATTAGGGAGGAGGCGTCAACCGTATCCAAAACTTACCAGACCTGGGTGGAACCGAGCAACAGCAAGAGGGACGGCGAAACACACTCATCCATCAAAAGGGGCGTCGTGCCATAGATCCACTTCCTGTCGCAGGTACACCCAAGGCATCCATGCCACAAGGGTAGTGAAACGTCAAAACAAGCTGGAAGAAGGGAGAGTTAGAACACGCTGGCACACTACCGAAGGATCCACTCACCAGTATACAAAAGCCAACCGGAGGAGCACCGGGCCACAAATTCACTCCAGTTACAAATTCACTCCATAAGCGGCCGAAGAGATTCCAATAACGCACGGTAAAGGGGAATGAATCAATAAATAAGATTTCACACCATGAATCCCAAATGAAAGATAAATTTATTATTATTTAGTGATTGGTGTAACCGATTTAACACCAAAAATGCACAATAAATAAGGATAAATAATATTTCATGTAACGAGTCACAAACAAAGAAACTTATTTATTTATTCACATGATGGAAGGGGAAGGATTGGTTCAAACTATTTCACTCCCTAAACGCACAGTAAATGGTAATAAATAATATTTCACACCATGAATCACAAATGAAAAATCAATTTTTATTATTTATTGAGTGGTGCCACCGATTTAACACCATAAAGACACAATAAATAACGGTAAATAATATTTCACATAATGATTCACAGATAAAGAAATTTATTTTCAATCATTTAAATATAAATCACAGAATTGACGGGTATTTAAACTGGTATCCATTTATGGTGCGTTTAGTTAAGCACCAGGAAAAGCGGGCGGTCGCGAAATAGTTTAAAACAAAGAGAATAGAGCTTAGCGCGGCGAGATCGGATAAGGGCAACAACCGTTAGGAGAGCGTGTACAACGGTGAGAGAGAGTGCAAGGGCCCACGAGGAGATGCACCGTTAGCCGGAACGAGTGGGAGTGCAACGAGGGTATAAGTAGGGGAGGTTAAGGTTTGGACCGGCACTTTGTGAACACACGCGGTAAGCAAAGGGTTGGCCCCAAAAAAAAAAAGGAAGAAGAAAAAAAAATGGAAAATTTGGCACACGTGCACGAGTTCGTGGAGGAGCAGGAGGAACGGCTGAGGTACGGAGACTACGACGTCGACGTGCACCGTCAGCATGAGGCGACCATGCCCATGCGTGGAGACGAGTGCGGTCGGCGGAGTAGCTCTCCCGTGCTACAAGTGATGGCGTCGCCGTACGTGTCGCCGGCGCCGTCGGCATGCTCGTCGACGAGCCCGGTGGTGTCGCCGGTGGAGAGTGAGGACGAAGATGACGTCGTCATCGTGGAGTGGCAGCCAGCACCCAAGCGAGGGGAGCTGAGACGCGAGGCGCGCGCGCAGCAGAGGAAGGGAGGCGCAAGGAGGCGAGCGGCAGCGAGAGGCCCAGGGAACCAGGCACCGGGAGAGACAGATGGAGCTTTCTCACACACCGAGGAGAGGGCCCGCGTGGTGCAGCTCGGGGAGCGAATAAGGCAGTCAAGGAGGTGGTCGGTGGCCAAGGAGATGGAGCTGAGTGAGCGGGAGGGCTCGGGTGCGAAGGAGGGAGGAAAAGGTCCGCACCCAGTGCCTCTGGAGGAATCTGGCCATCAAGAAGAGGTGGGTGGAGGCCGGGGAGAAGGCCTGGTGGGCGCGAAGCGCAGATCCGGAAGAAGGAGCAGCAGCCCGGCATAATGTCCCCCAAGAGGACAAGGGACCACTCGCCCACGACCACGCCCACGCACGTGCACACGCCCGCGACCACGCCCACGCACGCGCACACGCCCACGACCGCCACAACGCACGCGCACACGCCCGCGACCGAGCCCATGCCCACATCGCAGGCCGAGGTGAGCTGGGAGGAGCGGCTGCGGCAAGCCGAGGAGGAGGAAGAGGCCATGTGGGGGCAGAGGAGCCCACGGAAGAAGCCAGGGAAGCGGCCCCAGAGACACTGGCAGCGTCGGAAGAGCAGCCTCAGCAGCAGCATCAGCAGCAGCAACATCAGCAGCAGCAGCAGCATCAACAGCAGCAGCAGCAGCATCAGCAGCAGCAGCAGCAGCATCAGCAGCAGCATCAGCAGCAGCAGCAGCAGCATCAGCAGCAGGAGCAGCATCAGCAGCAGCAGCATCAGCAGCAGGAGCAGCAGCAGCACCAACAGCAGCAGCATCCGCAGCCAGGGCCCGGCTGGCAGGGGCCCCAGGGGGCCGTGATCGGCCCGTTCGTATCCCAGGAGGTGCGCACGGCGGTGCGCAATGGGATGGTGTGGCACCATCAGACGTTGCACATCACCTGGGCCTCGGGGCCGGCGCCGGTGGACCCGGATCCAGAGGAGGCGCGGGTGTGGGAGGAGGCGCCATCCCATGGCAGCAGCCGCGACCCAAGGCGGAAACCGGCGGGCCCATCAGCGGAGGCGAGCGGGCGGACGCCAGCGCAGCGGAGGTGCCGAGGAGGGTGGAGCCGGAGGCGGCGGATCCAGTGCAGCCAGCAGAGGAGGAACCGGGGCAGCGGAGGTGGAGTCGGATGTGCCGGAGGCGCTGAAGGTGCTGAGGGCTGCAGCGACGATCCTGCGAGCGGAGGCCCGGGCACAGGAGGAGGAGAGGGCCGGGCAGGCGGAGCAGCGGCCAGCGGCGGAGCCACAGGCGGAGAGCGCGGCCGAGTCCTCGGAGCCGTGGGAGCGGGGTCCATGGCTGTGGCCAGAGCCGGCACCACCGGCGCCAACGCTCAAGCGGCCGACAGCCGAGACGGCACCACCGGCCCCACCGTTCAGGCGACAAGCGTCGTGCCCTGAACCGCGACGAGGACACCGGCCGACACTGCAGCGACAGGCGTCGGAGCCAACGGGGCGCCGATGGACGCTGCTCGAGCCCGAGGAGTGGCCGGAGGCCGTGGTCCGCGCACAGGCCAGTGCGAGGCTGACGGGACGGCGCACCAACCGGCTGGTGACGGAACGCGGCGTCCGTTACCGGGTCACGATGTCGGCCGCGGGGACTACGGTCTTCCGGGACCTACGGGCGGTGTAGCAGGCGTGGGAGAGGGGCGACGCAGAAAAAAAAGGGGTGTATTGAAATGAAATAAAGGCACAAAATTCACATAAAAAAAAAGAGACACAAAAAAAAAAAGGTAAACACAATAATCGGGAACAGAAATGATGAAATAACCTGGAAGATAAATGGAAATCAATCAATAATGAGTCCAGCGAGGAGCGTGGGGTAATTTACATACTCACGGCGACACTGAGGTGAACGACCTCGGGACATCGGGCAGGCAAGACATTCGTTGGCGCCGCGGGGAGAAAGGGGGGCCCAGGGTGGTCGGCGGGGGCGCGGCGAGGTGGAATAACCTAGGAGAGGGGAGGCGAAGGTGAGTAATGGGAAAATATGTTGTTTATTTAATTACTTACCGGAAACACGAGCCATGCGAGAAAGAAAAAACGAGTTCACTGGGTCTGGCAACCCCGCGCATATCGAGTTCACGAAGATGCAACCCCGCGCATTATCGATCACAACATCGATTCATCCAGATCTGGCAACTCACCACTATCGTTTCCCAACACCGAGTTTCCCCTATCTGGCAACCGGCCACCTATCGATCGCAGTGCAGAGAGCCGGAGATATGGCAGCCCCACCACCTATCGATCGTGAGGGCAGGTTGCGTCGGTCTGGCGGCACCGAACCGGTTAACCGGGACCGGTTCAACCGGAGGCTGCGCGCGCGCCAATGCGTAGGCCGTAGGCGCGCGCGTTGATTCAAAAGCGACGCGCTGGTACGCGCGTTGATTCAAAAGCGACGCGCTGGTACGCGCGTTGATTCAAAAGCGACGCGCTGGTACGGCGGAAAACGGAGGCTTTCCGCTTCCCGAAGAAAGAGGGGAGTGTGAGGGAACGCGTTCCTCACAGGCTTTAGAGGGCTAAAGCCTAGGGCTCGGATATCCGAGCACGGCGAATATGGAAGAGGTACTCAGAGAGCGGGGAGCCCAAGATGGCGACACAGAAGAGAGAACAATCTGGAAGAAGCGCTCAGAGAGCGGGGAGCCCAATATGGCGGCTCGAAAGAGAGCGGAAGGATGGGATCGGGCCGGCAGCGGGCCGACGCATGACCAAATATGGCCATGAGATCGAGGTCCCGTTACGAAGAAGGGAGAAAGCATCAGAATCGACGATGGAAAAGTACTGGCAGCGGGCCGACGCATGACCAAATATGGCCATGAGATCGAGGTCCCGTTACGAAGAAGGAGAAAGCATCAGAATCGACGATGGAAAAGTATTGGCCTCGTGGGAGAACCGTTAGCCGGCGCCTATTTAATGAGGGCGGCAGCCAAGGCACGGGATCTTTCGCGCGCGAGCAGCCCAAGAGCTAAGTCGAGTACAAGTGAATCGAAGTGCAGAATAACGGAAGGCGTAACGGGACCAGCGGCATCGAAGACCCAGAGTGAGTCTTACATAATCAGAGTGTACGGTAGATTTTGGACGAGGTTATAACGGTGAAAGGCGAACCGTTAGAGTGCGGAATTGGTGTGGCGGAGTAAGATCAATTGCCCCAGTTCAGCAGCATCAGCGTGCAACGCCCGGATCCGACCCGCCAAAGTCGACAGGTACCACGATAGCGATACTATAACAATAAGCTAGGTTAACAGAGAACCATAATATATTGAATAAAACTTGAAATATCAGAATTAAACCAATCCTGCGTTCTTACTTGGTCGTCGAGGCAACAATACAAATTCGTTGCAACCACCCCATTTCCCGCTGAGCCAGCTCAGCCCAGGTCATACGACCGGAAAAAGGGTTCGTTACAGTACATACATTTGTACATTATTCGTCGTATATATATATTGTACAAAAACTTATTTTAATTATTAATTATGATAAAAGTTCCTTGGACAATTTTTTAAACGACGATATCATAGAATAGATAATATTAAAATTTATTTGGTTTGCTATTTTACTTAGCGAAATTGTATGCACTCGGGAGCGATAACCTAAACGCCGCCCTTTTCGGGCAGCTGAAAAATGGCCGCTGCATACAAACGCCGCCCCTTTTCGGGCAACAAATATGATCGGCGCTATAACACAACACAACTGCAAAATGGCCGCTGCAGGCAGACGCATACAATTATGTTAGGTAAAATAGCAACCCAAATTAATTATAACAAAATTCGTTTGTACTACATATTTATGTATGTACATATATAAGTATACACATATGTATGTATGTACATGTGTATGTATTTACATATGTATGTATGTACATACATTTGTACAGTATTCGTCGTATATATTGTACAAAAACTTATTTTAATTATTAATTATGATAAAAGTTCCTTGAATAATTTTTTAAACATTTGAATGTAATTTTATTTATATCGGTCAAACATGCGATATTATAGAATAGATAATATTAAAATTAATTAGGGTTGCTATTTTACTTAGCGAAATTGTATGCGTCTGCCTGCATACACACTCGGGAGCAAAAACCCAAACGCCGCCCCTTTTCGGGCAACAAATATGGCCGGCGCTATAACACAACACAACTGCAAAATGGCACTTTTGTCAAAAGTCAAAATAAGCAGGTATAGACCTTCTACCCCATTTAAATAGTATAGTTTGGTAAAATAGACGATCCAAATTAATTAAAAAACAACTTTTGTTTGTATAGACCTTCTAAACCATTTAAATAGTATGTTTATGCCAAATTAGACGATCAGGAAAGTTTCAGCTCAAAAGAACACACTTTTGTCAAATGTATCAAAATAACAGGTATAGACCTTCTAACCCATATAAATAGTATGTTTGTAAATTAGACGATCAGGAAAGTATTCAGCTAAAAAAAACTTATTTTGTTATGAAAAGTCAAAATTTTTAAAGGTATAGACCTTCTAACCCATTTAAATAGTATAGTTTGTGCCAAATTAGACGATCAGGAAAGTTTCAGCTCAAAAGAACGCACTTTTGTCAAAAGTCAAAATAAGCAGGTATAGACCTTCTAACCCATTTAAATAGTATAGTTTGTGCCAAATTAGACGATCAGGAAAGTTTCAGCTCAAAAGAACACACTTTTGTCAAAAGTCAAAATAAGCAGGTATAGACCTTCTAACCCATTTTAAATAGTATAGTTTGTGCCAAAAACGATCAGGAAAGTTTCAGCTCAAAAGAACACACTTTTTGTCAAAAGTCAAAATAGGTATAGACCTTCTAAATTTAAATAGTATAGTTTGTGCCAAATTAGACGATCAGGAAAGTTTCAGCTAAAAGAACACACTTTTGTATGTATCAAAATGCAGGTATAGACCTTCTAACCCATTTAAATAGTATAGTACATTGCCAAATTAGACGATCGTATATATTTTCAGCTCAAAAGAACACACTTTTGTCAAAAGTCATTAATTATATATAATTTTTTAAACATTTGAATTTAATTTTATTTATATCGGTCAAACATGCGATATTATAGAATAGATAATATCAAAATTAATTAGGGTTGCTATTTTACTTAGCGAAATTGTATGCGTCTGCCTGCATACACACTCGGGAGCAAAAACCCAAACGCCGCCCCTTTTCGGGCAACAAATATGGCCGGCGCAAACACAACACAACTGAAAAATGGCCGCTGCAGGCAGACGCATACAATTATGTTAGGTAAAATACACAAATTAATTATTATTTGTTTGTACTACATATTTATGTATGTACATATATTTCCGTATATATGTATGTATTTAATACATGTACATACATTTGTACATTATTCGTCGTATATATTGTACAAAAACTTATTTTAATTATTAATTATGATAAAAGTTCCTTGAACAATTTTTTAAACGACGATATCATAGAATAGATAATATTAAAATTTATTTGGGTTGCTATTTTATAGAAGCGAAATTGTATGCGGCTGCCTGCATATACACTCGGGAGCGAAAACCTAAACGCCGCCCCTTTTCCCAATTTTCGGGCTATAACACAACACAACTGAAAAATGGCCGCTGCATACAAACGCCGCCCCTTTTCGGGCAACAAATATGGCCGGCGCTATAACACAACACAACTGCAAAATGGCCGCTGCAGGCAGACGCATACAATTATGGTAGGTAAAATAGCAACCCAAATTAATTATAAAACAATTTGTTTGTACTACATATTTATGTATGTACATATATAAGTATACACATATGTATGTATGTACATGTGTATGTATTTCCGTATATATGTATGTACATACATTTGTACATTATTCGTCGTATATATATATTGTACAAAAACTTATTTTAATTATTAATTATGATAAAAGTTCCTTGAACAATTTTTTAAACGACGATATCATAGAATAGATAATATTAAAATTTATTTGGTTTGCTATTTTACTTAGCGAAATTGTATGCGGCTTCCTGCATATACACTCGGGAGCGATAACCTAAACGCCGCCCCTTTTCGGGCAGCTGAAAAATGGCCGCTGCATACAAACGCCGCCCCTTTTCGGGCAACAAATATGGCCGGCGCTATAACACAACACAACTGCAAAATGGCCGCTGCAGGCAGACGCATACAATTATGTTAGGTAAAATAGCAACCCAAATTAATTATAACAAAATTCGTTTGTACTACATATTTATGTATGTACATATATATAAGTATACACATATGTATGTATGTACATGTGTATGTATTTACATATGTATGTGTGTACATACATTTGTACAGTATTCGTCGTATATATTGTACAAAAACTTATTTTAATTATTAATTATGATAAAAGTTCCTTGAATAATTTTTTAAACATTTGAATGTAATTTTATTAAATCGGTCAAACATGCGATATTATAGAATAGATAATATTAAAATTAATTAGGGTTGCTATTTTACTTAGCGAAATTGTATGCGTCTGCCTGCATACACACTCGGGAGCAAAAACCCAAACGCCGCCTAACACAACACAACTGCAAAATGGCACTTTTGTCA
>NC_048535.1:1424982-1440321 GCF_008121235.1 Drosophila subobscura | reverse complement strand
TAAATATACACATATGTATGTATGTACATGTGTATGTATTTCCATATATATGTATGTACATACATTTTGTACATTATTCGTCGTATATATTGTACAAAAACTTATTTTAATTATTAATTATGATAAAAGTTCCTTGAACAATTTTTAAACGACGATATCATAGAATAGATAATATTAAAATTTATTTGGGTTGCTATTTTTACTAATAATAAAATTGTATGTGGCTGCCTGCATATACACTCAGGAGCGATAACCTAAACGCCGCCCCTTTTTCGGGCAACTGAAAAATGGCCGCTGCATACAAACGCCGCCCCTTTTCGAGACAACAAATATGGCCGGCGATATAACACAACACAACTGCAAAATGGCCGCTGCAGGCAGACGCATACAATTATGTTAGGTAAAATAGCAACCCAAATTAATTATAACAAAATTCGTTTGTACTACATATTTATGTATGTACATATATAAGTATACACATATGTATGTATGTACATGTGTATGTATTTACATATGTATGTATGTACATACATTTGTACAGTATTCGTCGTATATATTGTACAAAAACTTATTTTAATTATTAATTATGATAAAAGTTCCTTGAATAATTTTTTAAACATTTGAATGTAATTTTATTTATATCGGTCAAACATGCGATATTATAGAATAGATAATATTAAAATTAATTAGGGTTGCTATTTTACTTACCGAAATTGTATGCGGCTGCCTGCATATACACTCGGGAGCAAAAACCCAAACGCCGCCCCTTTTCGGGCAACAAATATGGCCGGCGCTATAACACAACACAACTGCAAAATGGCCGCTGCAGGCAGACGCATACAATTATGTTAGGTAAAATAGCAACCCAAATTAATTATAAAACAATTTGTTTGTACTACATATTTATGTATGTACATATATAAGTATACACATGTATGTATGTACATGTGTATGTATTTCCATATATATATATGTACATACATTTTTGTACATTATTCGTCGTATATATTGTACAAAAACTTATTTTAATTATTAATTATGATAAAAGTTCCTTGAACAATTTTTTAAACGACATTCATGAATAGATAATATTAAAATTTATAATGCTATTTTAATTATGTAAAATAAAAGTTCCTTTGACTGAAAATGGCCGCTTTAAACGCCGCCCTTTTCGGGCAACAAATATCATAACACAACACAACTGCAAAATGGCCGCTGCAGGCAGACGCATACAATTATTAGGTAAAATAGCAACCCAAATTAATTATAAAACAATTTGTTTGTACTACATATTTATGTATGTACATATATAAATATACACATATGTATGTATGTACATGTGTATGTATTTCCGTATATATGTATGTACATACATTTGTACACTATTGTACAAAAACTTATTTTAATTATTAATTATGATAAAAGTTTTTTGAATAATTTTAGAAAACATTTGAATGTAATTTTATTTATATCGGTCAAACATGCGATATTATAGAATAGATAATATTAAAATTAATTAGGGTTGCTATTTTACTTAGCGAAATTAAACGCGGCTGCCCCTTTATACACTGAAAAATGGAGCGAAAACCCAAACGCCGCCCCTTTTCGGGCAACAAATATGGCCGGCGCCATAACACAACACAACTGAAAAATGGCCGCTGCAGGCAGACGCATACAATTATGTTAGGTAAAATAGCAACCCAAATTAATTATAACAAAATTCGTTTGTACTACATATTTATGTATGTACATATATAAGTATACACATATGTATGTATGTACGTGTGTATGTATTTACATATGTATGTATGTACATACATTTGTACAGTATTCGTCGTATATATTGTACAAAAATTATTTTAATTATTAATTATGATAAAAGTTCCTTGAATAATTTTTTAAACATTTGAATGTAATTTTATTTATATCGGTCAAACATGCGATATTATAGAATAGATAATATTAAAATTAATTAGGGTTGCTATTTTACTTAGCGAAATTGTATGCGGCTGCCTGCATATACACTCGGGAGCGAAAACCTAAACGCCGCCCCTTTTCGGGCAACAAATATGGCCGGCGCTATAACACAACACAACTGCAAAATGGCCGCTGCAGGCAGACGCATACAATTATGTTAGGTAAAATAGCAACCCAAATTAATTATAAAACAATTTGTTTGTACTACATATTTATGTATGTACATATATAAGTATACACATGTATGTATGTACATGTGTATGTATTTCCGTATATATGTATGTACATACATTTGTACATTATTCGTCGTATATATTGTACAAAAACTTATTTTAATTATTAATTATGATAAAAGTTCCTTGAACAATTTTTTAAACGACGATATCATAGAATAGATAATATTAAAATTTATTTGGGTTGCTATTTTTTTAGCGAAATTGTATGGCTGCCTGCATATACCTCGGGGCGATAATAAACGCCGCCCCTTTTCGGGCAACTGAAAATGGCCGCTGCATAAAACGCCGCCCCTTTTCGGGCAACAAATATGGCCGGCGCCATAACACAACACAACTGCAAAATGGCCGCTGCAGGCAGACGCATACAATTATGTTAGGTAAAATAGCAACCCAAATTAATTATAAAAAAATTCGTTTGTACTACATATTTATGTATGTACATATATAAGTATACACATATGTATGTATGTACATGTGTATGTATTTCCATATATATGTATGTACATACATTTGTACATTATTCGTCGTATATATTGTACAAAAACTTATTTTAATTATTAATTATGATAAAAGTTCCTTGAATAATTTTTTAAACATTTGAATGTAATTTTATTTATATCGGTCAAACATGCGATATTATAGAATAGATAATATTAAAATTAATTAGGTTGCTATTTTACTTAAGCGAAATTGTATGCGGCTGCCTGCATATACACTCGGGAGCAAAAACCCAAACGCCGCCCCTTTTCGGGCAACAAATATGGCCGGCGCTATAACACAACACAACTGCAAAATGGCCGCTGCAGGCAGACGCATACAATTATGTTAGGTAAAATAGCAACCCAAATTAATTATAAAACAATTTGTTTGTACTACATATTTATGTATGTACATATATAAGTATACACATATGTATGTATGTACATGTGTATGTATTTCCGTATATATATGTATGTACATACATTTTACATTATTCGTCGTATATATTGTACAAAACTTATTTTAATTATTAATTATGATAAAAGTTCCTTGAACAATTTTTAAACGACGATATTAGAATGATAAAATTAATTATTTATAAAAGTCAAACATGTATGTGACAAACGCGACGATATATAGAATATGATAAAATATTAAATTTTAATTTGGGTTGCTATTTTATATTTAGCGAAATTTAATGTGGCTGCGCCGCATATACACTCGGGAGCGATTAAACGCCGCAATTTTCGGCAAACGCCGCCCTTTTCGGGCAACTGAAAAATGGCCGCTGCAACAAACGCCGCCCCTTTTCGGGCAACAAATATGGCCGGCGATATAACACAACACAACTGCAAAATGGCCGCTGCAGGCAGACGCATACAATTATGTTAGGTAAAATAGCAACCCAAATTAATTATAACAAAATTCGTTTGTACTACATATTTATGTATGTACATATATAAGTATACACATATGTATGTATGTACATGTGTATGTATTTACATATGTATGTATGTACATACATTTGTACAGTATTCGTCGTATATATTGTACAAAAAATTATTTTAATTATTAATTATGATAAAAGTTCCTTGAATAATTTTTTAAACATTTGAATGTAATTTTATTTATATCGGTCAAACATGCGATATTATAGAATAGATAATATTAAAATTAATTAGGGTTGCTATTTTACTTAGCGAAATTGTATGCGGCTGCCTGCATATACACTCGGGAGCGAAAACCTAAACGCCGCCCCTTTTCGGGCAACAAATATGGCCGGCGCTATAACACAACACAACTGCAAAATGGCCGCTGCAGGCAGACGCATACAATTATGTTAGGTAAAATAGCAACCCAAATTAATTATAAAACAATTTGTTTGTACTACATATTTATGTATGTATATATATAAGTATACACATATGTATGTATGTACATGTGTATGTATTTCCGTATATATGTATGTACATACATTTGTACATTATTCGTCGTATATATTGTACAAAAACTTATTTTAATTATTAATTATGATAAAAGTTCCTTGAACAATTTTTAAACGACGATATTAGAATAGATAATATTAAATTTATATTTGTCAACATGGTATGTAAAATTTTGGGTTGCTTCGTATAAATTGTACAAATTTTTTGGCTTATTAATTATGATAAAAGTTCCTTGAATAATTTTTAAACATTTGAATGTATATTTTATTTATAAACGCCGGTTTCGATATTATAGAATAGATAATATTAAAAATTAGGGTTGCTATTTTACTTAGCGAAATTGTATGCGGCTGCCTGCATATATACTCGGGAGCGAAAAACCAAACGCCCCCCTTTTCGGGCAACAAATATGGCCGGCGCTATAACACAACACAACTGCAAAATGGCCGCTGCAGGCAGACGCATACAATTATGTTAGGTAAAATAGCAACCCAAATTAATTATAAAACAATTTGTTTGTACTACATATTTATGTATGTACATATATAAGTATACACATATGTATGTATGTACATGTGTATGTATTTCCGTATATATGTATGTACATACATTTGTACATTATTCGTCGTATATATATATTGTACAAAAACTTATTTTAATTATTAATTATGATAAAAGTTCCTTGAACAATTTTTTAAACGACGATATCATAGAATAGATAATATTAAAATTTATTTGGGTTGCTATTTTACTTAGCGAAATTGTATGTGGCTGCCTGCATATACACTCGGGAGCGATAACCTAAACGCCGCACAATTTTTTCGGGCAACTGAAAAATGGCCGCTGCATACAAACGCCGCCCCTTTTCGGGCAACAAATATGGCCGGCGCTATAACACAACACAACTGCAAAATGGCCGCTGCAGGCAGACGCATACAATTATGTTAGGTAAAATAGCAACCCAAATTAATTATAACAAAATTCGTTTGTACTACATATTTATGTATGTACATATATAAGTATACATGTATGTATGTATGTACATGTGTATGTATTTACATATGTATGTATGTACATACATTTGTACATTATTCGTCGTATATATTGTACAAAAAATTATTTTAATTATTAATTATGATAAAAGTTCCTTGAATAATTTTTTAAACATTTGAATGTAATTTTATTTATATCGGTCAAACATGCGATATTATAGAATAGATAATATTAAAATTAATTAGGGTTGCTATTTTACAAAGCGAAATTGTATGCGCGGCTGCCTGCATATACACTCGGGAGCGAAAACCTAAACGCCGCCCCTTTTCGGGCAACAAATATGGCCGGCGCTATAACACAACACAACTGCAAAATGGCCGCTGCAGGCAGACGCAATAAGCAGGTTAGGACCTTCTACCCTATTTAAATAGTATAGTTTGTGCCAAATTAGACGATCAGGGACAGTTTCAGCTCAAAAAACACACTTTTGTCAAAAGTCAAACTAAGCAGGTTAGGACCTTCTACCCTATTTAAATAGTATAGTTTGTGCCAAATTAGACGATCAGGGACAGTTTCAGCTCAAAAACACACTTTTGTCAAAAGTCAAAATAAGCAGGTTAGGACCTTCTACCCTATTTAAATAGTATAGTTTGTGCCAAATTAGACGATCAGGGACAGTTTCAGCTCAAAAAAACACACTTTTGTCAAAAGTCAAAATAAGCAGGTTAGGACCTTCTACCCTATTTAAATAGTATAGTTTGTGCCAAATTAGACGATCAGGGACAGTTTCAGCTCAAAAACACACTTTTGTCAAAAGTCAAAATAAGCAGGTTAGGACCTTCTACCCTATTTAAATAGTATAGTTTGTGCCAAATTAGACGATCAGGGACAGTTTCAGCTCAAAAAACACACTTTTGTCAAAAGTCAAAAGTCAAACTAAGCAGGTTAGGACCTTCTACACTATTTAAATAGTATAGTTTGTGCCAAATTAGACGATCAGGGACAGTTTCAGCTCAAAAAAACACACTTTTGTCAAAAGTCAAAATAAGCAGGTTAGGACCTTTAGGTTAGGACCTTCTCAGGGACACTCAAAAAAAACACTTTTTTTAAATAGGTTATAGTTTTAAATGTATAGTTTGTGCCAAATTATACGATCAGGGACAGTTTCAGCTCAAAAAAACACACTTTTTGTCAAAAGTCAAAATAAGCAGGTTAGGACCTTCTACCCTATTTAAATAGTATAGTTTGTGCCAAATTAGACGATCAGGGACAGTTTCAGCAAAAAAAAACACACTTTTGTCAAAAGTCAAAATAAGCAGGTTAGGACCTTCTACACTATTTAAATAGTATAGTTTGTGCCAAATTAGACGATCAGGGACAGTTTCAGCTCAAAAAAAAAACACACTTTTGTCAAAAGTCAAAATAAGCAGGTTAGGACCTTCTACACCCTATTTAAATAGTATAGTTTGTGCCAAATTATACGATCAGGGACAGTTTCAGCTCAAAAAAACACACTTTTGTCAAAAGTCAAAATAAGCAGGTTAGGACCTTCTACACTATTTAAATAGTATAGTTTGTGCCAAATTAGACGATCAGGGACAGTTTCAGCTCAAAAAAACACACTTTTGTCAAAAGTCAAAATAAGCAGGTTAGGACCTTCTACACTATTTAAAAGTATAGTTTGTGCCAAATTATACGATCAGGGACAGTTTCAGCTCAAAAAAACACACTTTTGTCAAAAGTCAAACTAAGCAGGTTAGGACCTTCTACACTATTTAAATAGTATAGTTTGTGCCAAATTATACGATCAGGGACAGTTTCAGCTCAAAAAAAACACACTTTTGTCAAAAGTCAAAATAAGCAGGTTAGGACCTTCTACACTATTTAAATAGTATAGTTTGTGCCAAATTAGACGATCAGGGACAGTTTCAGCTCAAAAACACACTTTGTCAAAAGTCAAAATAAGCAGGTTAGGACCTTCTACACTATTTAAATAGTATAGTTTGTGCCAAATTATACGATCAGGGACAGTTTCAGCTCAAAAAAACACACTTTTGTCAAAAGTCAAAATAAGCAGGTTAGGACCTTCTACACTATTTAAATAGTATAGTTTGTGCCAAATTAGACGATCAGGGACAGTTTCAGCTCAAAAAACACACTTTTGTCAAAAGTCAAAATAAGCAGGTTAGGACCTTCTACCCTATTTAAATAGTATAGTTTGTGCCAAATTAGACGATCAGGGACAGTTTCAGCTCAAAAAACACACTTTTGTCAAAAGTCAAAATAAGCAGGTTAGGACCTTCTACACTATTTAAATAGTATAGTTTGTGCCAAATTATACGATCAGGGACAGTTTCAGCTCAAAAAAAACACACTTTTGTCAAAAGTCAAACTAAGCAGGTTAGGACCTTCTACACTATTTAAATAGTATAGTTTGTGCCAAATTATATACGATCAGGGACAGTTTCAGCTCAAAAAAAACACACTTTTGTCAAAAGTCAAAATAAGCAGGTTAGGACCTTCTACACTATTTAAATAGTATAGTTTGTGCAAAATTATACGATCAGGGACAGTTTCAGCTCAAAAAAAACACACTTTTGTCAAAAGTCAAAATAAGCAGGTTAGGACCTTCTACACTATTTAAATAGTATAGTTTGTGCCAAATTAGACGATCAGGGACAGTTTCAGCTCAAAAAACACACTTTTGTCAAAAGTCAAACTAAGCAGGTTAGGACCTTCTACACTATTTAAATAGTATAGTTTGTGCCAAATTATACGATCAGGGACAGTTTCAGCAAAAAAAAACACACTTTTGTCAAAAGTCAAACTAAGCAGGTTAGGACCTTCTACACTATTTAAATAGTATAGTTTGTGCCAAATTATACGATCAGGGACAGTTTCAGCTCAAAAAAAACACACTTTTGTCAAAAGTCAAAATAAGCAGGTTAGGACCCTTACACTATTTAAATAGTATAGTTTGTGCCAAATTATACGATCAGGGACAGTTTCAGCTCAAAAAAACACACTTTTGTCAAAAGTCAAACTAAGCAGGTTAGGACCTTCTACACTATTTAAATAGTATAGTTTGTGCCAAATTATACGATCAGGGACAGTTTCAGCTCAAAAACACACTTTTGTCAAAAGTCAAAATAAGCAGGTTAGGACCTTCTACACTATTTAAATAGTATAGTTTGTGCCAAATTATACGATCAGGGACAGTTTCAGCTCAAAAAAACACACTTTTGTCAAAAGTCAAACTAAGCAGGTTAGGACCTTCTACACTATTTAAATAGTATAGTTTGTGCCAAATTATACGATCAGGGACAGTTTCAGCTCAAAAAAAAACACACTTTTGTCAAAAGTCAAAACTAAGCAGGTTAGGACCTTCTACACTATTTAAATAGTATAGTTTGTGCCAAATTATACGATCAGGGACAGTTTCAGCTCAAAAACACACACTTTTGTCAAAAGTCAAACTAAGCAGGTTAGGACCTTCTACACTATTTAAATAGTATAGTTTGTGCCAAATTATACGATCAGGGACAGTTTCAGCTCAAAAAAAAACACACTTTTGTCAAAAAAAAGTCAAACTAAGCAGGTTAGGACCTTCTACACTATTTAAATAGTATAGTTTGTGCCAAATTATACGATCAGGGACAGTTTCAGCTCAAAAACACACTTTTGTCAAAAGTCAAAATAAGCAGGTTAGGACCTTCTACACTATTTAAATAGTATAGTTTGTGCCAAATTATACGATCAGGGACAGTTTCAGCTCAAAAAAAACACACTTTTGTCAAAAGTCAAAATAAGCAGGTTAGGACCTTCTACACTATTTAAATAGTATAGTTTGTGCCAAATTATACGATCAGGGACAGTTTCAGCTCAAAAAAAAACACACTTTTGTCAAAAGTCAAAATAAGCAGGTTAGGACCTTCTACACTATTTAAATAGTATAGTTTGTGCCAAATTATACGATCAGGGACAGTTTCAGCTCAAAAAAACACACTTTTGTCAAAAGTCAAAATAAGCAGGTTAGGACCTTCTACACTATTTAAATAGTATAGTTTGTGCCAAATTATACGATCAGGGACAGTTTCAGCAAAAAAAACACACTTTTGTCAAAAGTCAAAATAAGCAGGTTAGGACCTTCTACACTATTTAAATAGTATAGTTTGTGCCAAATTATACGATCAGGGACAGTTTCAGCTCAAAAAACACACTTTTTTCAAAAAAGTCAAACTAAGCAGGTTAGGACCTTCTACACTATTTAAATAGTATAGTTTGTGCCAAATTATACGATCAGGGACAGTTTCAGCTCAAAAAACACACTTTTGTCAAAAGTCAAACTAAGCAGGTTAGGACCTTCTACACTATTTAAATAGTATAGTTTGTGCCAAATTATACGATCAGGGACAGTTTCAGCTCAAAAACACACTTTTGTCAAAAGTCAAAATAAGCAGGTTAGGACCTTCTACACTATTTAAATAGTATAGTTTGTGCCAAATTAGACGATCAGGGACAGTTTCAGCAAAAAAAAACACACTTTTGTCAAAAGTCAAACTAAGCAGGTTAGGACCTTCTACACTATTTAAATAGTATAGTTTGTGCCAAATTATACGATCAGGGACAGTTTCAGCTCAAAAAAACACACTTTTGTCAAAAGTCAAAATAAGCAGGTTAGGACCTTCTACACTATTTAAATAGTATAGTTTGTGCCAAATTATACGATCAGGGACAGTTTCAGCTCAAAAAAACACACTTTTGTCAAAAGTCAAAATAAGCAGGTTAGGACCTTCTACACTATTTAAATAGTATAGTTTGTGCCAAATTATACGATCAGGGACAGTTTCAGCTCAAAAACACTTTTGTCAAAAGTCAAAATAAGCAGGTTAGGACCTTCTACACTATTTAAATAGTATAGTTTGTGCCAAATTGCCAAATTATACGATCAGGGACAGTTTCAGCTCAAAAAAAACACACTTTTGTCAAAAGTCAAACTAAGCAGGTTAGGACCTTCTACACTATTTAAATAGTATAGTTTGTGCCAAATTATACGATCAGGGACAGTTTCAGCTCAAAAAAACACACTTTTGTCAAAAGTCAAACTAAGCAGGTTAGGACCTTCTACACTATTTAAATAGTATAGTTTGTGCCAAATTATACGATCAGGGACAGTTTCAGCTCAAAAAACACACTTTTGTCAAAAAAGTCAAACTAAGCAGGTTAGGACCTTCTACACTATTTAAATAGTATAGTTTGTGCAAAATAATACGATCAGGGACAGTTTCAGCTCAAAAAAAAACACACTTTTGTCAAAAAGTCAAACTAAGCAGGTTAGGACCTTCTACACTATTTAAATAGTATAGTTTGTGCCAAATTATACGATCAGGGACAGTTTCAGCTCAAAAAAAAACTTTTTTTGTCAAAAGTCAAAATAAGCAGGTTAGGACCTTCTACACTATTTAAATAGTATAGTTTGTGCCAAATTATACGATCAGGGACAGTTTCAGCTCAAAAAAAAACACACTTTTGTCAAAAGTCAAACTAAGCAGGTTAGGACCTTCTACACTATTTAAATAGTATAGTTTGTGCCAAATAATACGATCAGGGACAGTTTCAGCTCAAAAAACACACTTTTGTCAAAAGTCAAACTAAGCAGGTTAGGACCTTCTACACTATTTAAATAGTATAGTTTGTGCCAAATTATACGATCAGGGACAGTTTCAGCTCAAAAAAACACACTTTTGTCAAAAGTCAAAATAAGCAGGTTAGGACCTTCTACACTATTTAAATAGTATAGTTTGTGCCAAATTACGATCAGGGACAGTTTCAGCTCAAAAAAAACACACTTTTGTCAAAAGTCAAACTAAGCAGGTTAGGACCTTCTACACTATTTAAATAGTATAGTTTGTGCCAAATTATACGATCAGGGACAGTTTCAGCTCAAAAAACACACTTTTGTCAAAAGTCAAAATAAGCAGGTTAGGACCTTCTACACTATTTAAATAGTATAGTTTGTGCCAAATTATACGATCAGGGACAGTTTCAGCTCAAAAAACACACTTTTGTCAAAAGTCAAACTAAGCAGGTTAGGACCTTCTACACTATTTAAATAGTATAGTTTGTGCCAAATTATACGATCAGGGACAGTTTCAGCTCAAAAAAACACACTTTTGTCAAAAGTCAAACTAAGCAGGTTAGGACCTTCTACACTATTTAAATAGTATAGTTTGTGCCAAATTATACGATCAGGGACAGTTTCAGCTCAAAAAACACACTTTTGTCAAAAGTCAAACTAAGCAGGTTAGGACCTTCTACACTATTTAAATAGTATAGTTTGTGCCAAATTATACGATCAGGGACAAATCAGGGACACGATCAGGGACAGTTTCAGCTCAAAAAAAAACACACTTTTGTCAAAAGTCAAAACTAAGCAGGTTAGGACCTTCTACACTATTTAAATAGTATAGTTTGTGCCAAATTATACGATCAGGGACAGTTTCAGCTCAAAAAAAACACACTTTTGTCAAAAGTCAAAATAAGCAGGTTAGGACCTTCTACACTATTTAAATAGTATAGTTTGTGCCAAATTATACGATCAGGGACAGTTTCAGCTCAAAAAAACACACTTTTGTCAAAAGTCAAAATAAGCAGGTTAGGACCTTCTACACTATTTAAATAGTATAGTTTGTGCCAAATTATACGATCAGGGACAGTTTCAGCTCAAAAAAAACACACTTTTGTCAAAAGTCAAACTAAGCAGGTTAGGACCTTCTACACTATTTAAATAGTATAGTTTGTGCCAAATAATACGATCAGGGACAGTTTCAGCTCAAAAACACACTTTTGTCAAAAGTCAAACTAAGCAGGTTAGGACCTTCTACACTATTTAAATAGTATAGTTTGTGCCAAATTATACGATCAGGGACAGTTTCAGCTCAAAAAAAACACACTTTTGTCAAAAAGTCAAACTAAGCAGGTTAGGACCTTCTACACTATTTAAATAGTATAGTTTGTGCCAAATTATACGATCAGGGACAGTTTCAGCTCAAAAAACACACTTTTGTCAAAAGTCAAAATAAGCAGGTTAGGACCTTCTACACTATTTAAATAGTATAGTTTGTGCCAAATTATACGATCAGGGACAGTTTCAGCTCAAAAAAACACACTTTTGTCAAAAGTCAAACTAAGCAGGTTAGGACCTTCTACACTATTTAAATAGTATAGTTTGTGCCAAATTATACGATCAGGGACAGTTTCAGCTCAAAAAAACACACTTTTGTCAAAAGTCAAACTAAGCAGGTTAGGACCTTCTACACTATTTAAATAGTATAGTTTGTGCCAAATTATACGATCAGGGACAGTTTCAGCTCAAAAAAAAAACACTTTTTTGTCAAAAAAAGTCAAACTAAGCAGGTTAGGACCTTCTACACTATTTAAATAGTATAGTTTGTGCCAAATTATACGATCAGGGACAGTTTCAGCTCAAAAAAACACACTTTTGTCAAAAGTCAAACTAAGCAGGTTAGGACCTTCTACACTATTTAAATAGTATAGTTTGTGCCAAATTATACGATCAGGGACAGTTTCAGCTCAAAAAAAACACACTTTTGTCAAAAAAAAGTCAAAACTAAGCAGGTTAGGACCTTCTACACTATTTAAATAGTATAGTTTGTGCCAAATTATACGATCAGGGACAGTTTCAGCTCAAAAAAACACACTTTTGTCAAAAGTCAAACTAAGCAGGTTAGGACCTTCTACACTATTTAAATAGTATAGTTTGTGCCAAATTATACGATCAGGGACAGTTTCAGCTCAAAAAACACACTTTTGTCAAAAGTCAAAATAAGCAGGTTAGGACCTTCTACACTATTTAAATAGTATAGTTTGTGCCAAATTATACGATCAGGGACAGTTTCAGCTCAAAAAAAACACACTTTTGTCAAAAGTCAAACTAAGCAGGTTAGGACCTTCTACACTATTTAAATAGTATAGTTTGTGCCAAATTATACGATCAGGGACAGTTTCAGCAAAAAAAACACACTTTTGTCAAAAGTCAAACTAAGCAGGTTAGGACCTTCTACACTATTTAAATAGTATAGTTTGTGCCAAATTATACGATCAGGGACAGTTTCAGCTCAAAAAAACACACTTTTGTCAAAAGTCAAAATAAGCAGGTTAGGACCTTCTACACTATTTAAATAGTATAGTTTGTGCCAAATTATACGATCAGGGACAGTTTCAGCTCAAAAAAAACACACTTTTGTCAAAAGTCAAAACTAAGCAGGTTAGGACCTTCTACACTATTTAAATAGTATAGTTTGTGCCAAATTATACGATCAGGGACAGTTTCAGCTCAAAAAACACACTTTTGTCAAAAGTCAAACTAAGCAGGTTAGGACCTTCTACACTATTTAAATAGTATAGTTTGTGCCAAATTATACGATCAGGGACAGTTTCAGCTCAAAAAAACACACTTTTGTCAAAAGTCAAACTAAGCAGGTTAGGACCTTCTACACTATTTAAATAGTATAGTTTGTGCCAAATTATACGATCAGGGACAGTTTCAGCTCAAAAACACACTTTTGTCAAAAGTCAAAACTAAGCAGGTTAGGACCTTCTACACTATTTAAATAGTATAGTTTGTGCCAAATTATAATACGATCAGGGACAGTTTCAGCTCAAAAACACACTTTTGTCAAAAGTCAAAATAAGCAGGTTAGGACCTTCTACACTATTTAAATAGTATAGTTTGTGCCAAATTATACGATCAGGGACAGTTTCAGCTCAAAAACACACTTTTGTCAAAAGTCAAACTAAGCAGGTTAGGACCTTCTACACTATTTAAATAGTATAGTTTGTGCCAAATTATACGATCAGGGACAGTTTCAGCTCAAAAAAACACACTTTTGTCAAAAGTCAAAATAAGCAGGTTAGGACCTTCTACACTATTTAAATAGTATAGTTTGTGCCAAATTATACGATCAGGGACAGTTTCAGCTCAAAAAAAACACACTTTTGTCAAAAGTCAAACTAAGCAGGTTAGGACCTTCTACACTATTTAAATAGTATAGTTTGTGCCAAATTATACGATCAGGGACAGTTTCAGCTCAAAAAAACACTTTTTGTCAAAAGTCAAACTAAGCAGGTTAGGACCTTCTACACTATTTAAATAGTATAGTTTGTGCCAAATTATACGATCAGGGACAGTTTCAGCTCAAAAAACACACTTTTTTGTCAAAAGTCAAACTAAGCAGGTTAGGACCTTCTACACTATTTAAATAGTATAGTTTGTGCCAAATTATACGATCAGGGACAGTTTCAGAAAAAAAAAAACACACTTTTGTCAAAAGTCAAACTAAGCAGGTTAGGACCTTCTACACTATTTAAATAGTATAGTTTGTGCCAAATTATACGATCAGGGACAGTTTCAGCTCAAAAAACACACTTTTGTCAAAAGTCAAAATAAGCAGGTTAGGACCTTCTACACTATTTAAATAGTATAGTTTGTGCCAAATTATACGATCAGGGACAGTTTCAGCTCAAAAAACACACTTTTGTCAAAAGTCAAAATAAGCAGGTTAGGACCTTCTACACTATTTAAATAGTATAGTTTGTGCCAAATTATACGATCAGGGACAGTTTCAGCTCAAAAAACACACTTTTGTCAAAAGTCAAACTAAGCAGGTTAGGACCTTCTACACTATTTAAATAGTATAGTTTGTGCCAAATTATACGATCAGGGACAGTTTCAGCTCAAAAAAAAAACACACTTTTGTCAAAAGTCAAACTAAGCAGGTTAGGACCTTCTACACTATTTAAATAGTATAGTTTGTGCCAAATTATACGATCAGGGACAGTTTCAGCTCAAAAAACACACTTTTGTCAAAAGTCAAAATAAGCAGGTTAGGACCTTCTACCCTATTTAAATAGTATAGTTTGTGCCAAATTAGACGATCAGGGACAGTTTCAGCTCAAAAAAAACACACTTTTGTCAAAAGTCAAAATAAGCAGGTTAGGACCTTCTACCCTATTTAAATAGTATAGTTTGTGCCAAATTAGACGATCAGGGACAGTTTCAGCTCAAAAAAAACACACTTTTGTCAAAAAGTCAAAATAAGCAGGTTAGGACCTTCTACACTATTTAAATAGTATAGTTTGTGCCAAATTATACGATCAGGGACAGTTTCAGCTCAAAAACACACTTT
>NC_048535.1:0-70000 GCF_008121235.1 Drosophila subobscura | reverse complement strand
TTTTTTGTTGCACCCGTTGTCCGCTGATAACTGATAGCCGCTGTTTATGTTATTCTGTTCCTAACTGTAGTTCTTTTCTGAGTAAATTGTAAAAATATACATAGTTATATTGTTCATATGCTTTTCCGTTTTTTTTTTAAGTCTATAAATTTGTGTCAATAATCTGTTATTGTCGTATAAACGTAATCGTTTTGCATTTCCAGCTTTTTATTAAAAACTTAGTGATGTGCTCTTAAAAAACAGTAGTGCCGCACCTCACCACTACTTTGAGACACTTCCAGTCTGTCAAATAAAACAAGTGATATCTTTAACAATAGACTGGAATGTACGCAATACAAATCAGAAGAAATTCCGTTATATTTTTCTTCCATCTTCCTATTTTTCATAATTTTTGTCTAATACTCATGAAAGCTGCTGTTCATAAAAATAGTAGTGCTGAGTGTAAATACTTTGTAAAAATGTAAAACCAGAGTAAAGTAATCAATTCTAACAGTCACCATCGGTAGGCTTAATTTATGTTTTTTGAAAATTTGGATGAAATACATTTTCGAACATATGAAAAAAAATTCTGTCTTTGATATGACTGATTACGCATAATGTAAGTTCAAGATGTCAAATGAGTTCCCGATTTAAATTAGCAAAAACTCATGTGGGCTGGTCACAGTGAAGAAAAATACTTTCGACTGATGAGAGTAAAATTGAATTATTTGGTCAGATAGTCACCAAAGTATATGTTTTGAATTCACAGAAGTCCGATTTCCACCCAAAATCGTGAAAAATATCGTAGGACAAGCTGTGTTGAGCCTTATGAGACGGGAAAATCTTCTGATTTGCATTGCTAACATTTTACCTGACAGACTGGAAGTGTTTTAAAAAAGTTATGAAAGTGGTGATGCCCTAATATTTCTATGAATACACCAGTTTGTATGAACATTAGATGCTTTTTTTTTTGAATCTGTAAAAAAAATGTATTTTATACTAAGTATGAAATGTCCAATAGCTTACTAAAATAGTGCTATGAATCAGCGTTCAAAAATCTGGTGTATTCATTTTAAGTATCCTTATTATTTAAAAATATACTTATTTGTCAAGTTATTCATTGTCTGCTGTACCATGTGCTTGTACTAATGTACTTAAACTTTTTTTTAAAGCGATGATGTTTACTTTTTGTCCAAATATACTTAAAATGGTTTTTAAAATTCGTCAAGACACACATTTTTTTTCTCAAAAAATTTTAATTTTTACACGCTATATTGAGCATATTTTATTAGCTTCAAATTTAAGAGCTACGAATTGTATACCATACAATTTAGTTTTCAAACGCAGCTTCAGTGTTTGTTTGCTATACATATTTCAAAGAGATACATATATAAAAATATTGTTTTGACATATGTTCTATATATTATTAACATTAACATTTCCTTTCTTTAGGCCTTTGCTTGGTTTAGCGATCTGCTGGTCGAACATGCGGAAATATTTTGGTCTCTTTTCGCAGTTGACATGGATCGCGTTTTATCAGAACAGGCGCCTGATACGTGGGATTCGTTTCCCTTATTTCAAATTCTTAATGATTATTTAAGGGCAGACGGTAAGTAGTTTTCACCTAACCTAACGGTGTTACTTTCATCAAACTATAGGTTCTTGTAAGAACATATGTTCTTTAAGGTAGAACTAAAAGGACATTGTTTATATATGTTTGTTATACGCGGTGCTCGAAGAGTAAATAGGGTATATTGTATATGTGGGGAAAAATGGATGTATGTAACGCACAGAAGGAAGCGTTTCCGACCTAATAAAGTCGAGTCGATAGAGCCATGTCTTTGCTCACACTTTTACAATACATTGTGTGCGACATTGTGAATTACACTTGTAACAGTGTGAGCATACAGCCATCTGGATGCACTATTTGGTGGCTCTAGCTTGTATAGTCTCTGAGATCCATGCGCTCAACAATACGGACGGACAGACAGACAGACATATGTATATAGACTCGGGTATTGATGCTGATTAAGAATATACATATATACTTTATGGGGTCGGAAACGTTTCCTTCTGTGCGTTACATACATCCACTATTTACTCTTGGAGTACCGGATAAAATAAGGGGACACAGGATATACAATTTCGTAGAAACCAACGCAAATCACTTATATCTCCAGCTCAGCGACGATCAACAACCACTAATCTTTTAGAGTTCACCTCCTTTGTCATTAAAGGCTTCCAAAGTAACTTGCAAACGGATGTTATTAACGCTGATTTCAGTAAGTCATTCGATTCTGGAAACCATTCCCTCTTGCACAAAAGCTTTTCTGGACGTTGATATGCAATGACTGCACCATCAAGTAGCCCATGCGACACCAAGCCCAAGCCTGTTACGCGCACCCAGCAGAACGCAGCCCTCCTCCCGCCCAACCGAGCGAGGGGCGCTGCCGCATTACGCGCGGCGCGATTAACCGAACCGGTCGCGAGCATGCAGGAAAGATAGATGTTAGGCTAATATTCGAGGAAAATTAGAACTAAACACAACTAAACTAGAGCAACTATAGTTAAGCAAGCAAAATTATCAAAGTCAAAAATTGAATTAACTACGGGAGAGGTAGGCTAGTATAAGAGATTTAAGAAGAGGAAGGGAGTGAGTCGAGGATATAATGTGATAGAGAGAATTATAATCCGAGCATAACACTCTAAAGGGCTCGTGCAAGGCATAATTCGATCTACACATTGGAAGGAACAAAGGAATATAGTTTCTAGTGAGTCTAATGGGAATCGTAAGGTTTACGCGGCTCAACAAGTCAGGGCTGTCTACATCCCCCTTGATCAAGTTGTGCATAAAAATTACACCAAGCATTTTTCTACGACTAACTAAGGATGGAATATTTATTAAAAGAAGTCTACTACGGTAGGATGGCAGTCTCACAGTTGCATCCCAGTTGAGGCCCCGTAGGGCAAATAATAAGAAGTTTTTCTGTACTGATTCAATACGGTCCTGATGTATGTTGTACTGAGGGCACCATACACATGAGCCGTATTCTAAAATCGGACGAACAAGCGAGATATAGAGAGTCTTCGTTATATAGGGGTCATCAAATTCCTTTGACCACCTCTTTATAAACCCAAGCACACCCATGGCTTTATTTACCATGGTAGAAATGTGTTCAGAAAACTTTAACTTGGGGTCTAGTTTAACACCAAGATCATCAACTAATGTAATTCTCTCAAGAGAACTACCGCAGTGGGTGTAAGGTGCCAGTAAGGGGCTGGAGCGATGAAAAGTCATTACTTTGCACTTCGTGGCGTTAAGGTGTAACATATTTGCACAACACCAGGACTGAAAGCTATTGAGATCAGATTGCAAGCGAGAGTGAAATGTGATGTCCTTATACTGGACACAGAGCTTAACATCATCCGCATACATAAGTATTCGAGAATTTGTTAAGACAGTAGGCAGGTCATTAATAAAGAGTGTGAAAAGTAAGGGGCCTAAATGGCTACCCTGTGGTACTCCAGAAGTAACCATGACAGGTAAAGATAAGGAGTTTTTGAAAAGGACCCTTTGAGACCTAGAACACAGGTAGCTAGAAATCTATCTCAACAGATTGGGCGGAAACCCTAGAAGGTCGAGCTTTTGTGCAAGAAGAGAGTGGTTTACAGAATCGAATGCCTTACTGAAGTCAGTGTAAATAACATCCGTCTGCAAGTTACCTTGGAATCCTTTAATGACAAAGGAGGTGAACTCTAAAAGATTAGAGGTTGTTGATCGTCGCCATATACATCCGTGCTGAGCTGGAGATATAAGTGATTTGCGGAGTTAAAATTTTCTCGAACATTTTAGGAATAGCGGATAACTTAGATATAACTCTATAGTTTTTTGCGTCAGACTTGCTACCTTTCTTATGGAGAGGAATTATAAAGGATTCCTTCCAGATGGGGGGAAAGCTAGAAGAATGGATGGAAAGATTGAATAATTTAAGCAAAGGTCCGCACAGAGACTCGGCACAGTACCTGAGTACACAGCCGGGAACTCCGTCAGGGCCCGGTGAAAATACCGGCTTAACTAATTTAAGTTCATGAAGTAAGGAGCCTTCATTTAACATAGGGCAGAAAATGCCATTCGACCTTGGTAAACTATGTGGATACATAGTGCCTGGGTAGCTTTCCTGGGAATAGGTGGAAAAATTGTGCAAAAAGATCGGCGATTGCCTGATCATTGTTTGCCGACATATTCAAAAATGATAGCAAGGATGGATGTGCGGACGTTCTACGCTTACTGTTTACAAAGCTGTAGAACTGTTTAGGGTCCTGTGAAAAACGTATCCTGCATCGAAGTAGGTAGTTCCTATAGCATTGAGCATTAAGAACAGTGAAATTTGACCGAGCTATTAAGTAATTAGAAAGAGAAGAGGGAGAACCAACTTCTTGAGATTTTTTAAATAGTCTTGATTTTAGGTTCTTTAGACGGGATAACTCTTTGGTGAACCAAGGAGGTTTCGCAGATCTAGTCGGACATGAGAGTGGGACACACGTGTCAAAAATTGTGTCAAGTACATTGTAAAAAATGTTTGTGCCTTCAATGACGTCAGTGCACGAGTAAAGAGCGGACCAATCAAAATCCCTAATTAAGTTATTGAGCTTCGTAAACTCGGCTTTACGAAAGCAGCGGACGCGTTCAGATAGCCTACCCGCACGATCCGATACAGTAGGTCCAATATCTACCGACACTTCGAAAGTAGGATGATAGCAGTCTTCAGGAATAGTGAGCGGGAGTGCTCGTGTTAACAACGCTAAGGTCGGATCCGAGACAAAGCACAGATCAAGCAATCGACCCAAGAAGTTTTTCACATGGTTGACTTGAGACAGGGATAGGTCTAATAAGCCATCAATAAAATCATGTCGTGACATGGGCACAAGGTTATTTGACTCGTTAACCGAAGACCAAACAGTACCTGGCAGGTTGAAATCCCCAAGAACTATTAAATGGTCTTTGTCAGATAGCGAGGAAGATACAGTTTTTAAGGCGGACAAGTGCTGCTCGTATATTAATACATCCGAAGTCGGTGGAATATACGAGCAAGTGACATAAATAGACTGGCCGGGAAGAATCAGTCTAACACAGAGGAATTCCAAGTCTTGTGAAACCTGGACTATGAAAAGTTCCGACGTGAAGTAAGAGTTTACTGCAATCAGAACGCCTCCTCCACGCCGAGACGAACGATCATTCCAATAAATTGTGTACCTATCTGCCAAAACTTCGGAACTAAGAATGTCCGGCTTTAACCAGGGTTCGGTAAACACAATAACATGGGATGAAAATGTGAAACTATCCATAAAAAGAGTGCTCAGCTTACTACGTAAGCCGCGAGCATTTTGATAGGCTACAACGAGGGAAATTAGTTTTTTGACTGCGAGGAATTGCAGTGGGAAGAGGTGGGCAGAGCAGAGGAGGAATGAGCTGAGGAGGAAAGAGTAGAGGAGGGAGGAGCACTGGAAGGAGCACTGGCCTCACTACTAGGAAGAGTTATGGGGGGCCTATTTTTCTTCTTAGCCCTAAACTCTTTCACAACCAGGTGCTCTGGCCAAAATTTGGAAGAGCAAATGGTCTCGAAATGAGTTGGAGACACGCTAATCTTGAAAGAGGATATCTCCCTGGCATAAGAGAAATTAAACCTTTAAGCCATCGGTTTTTATTTTGCTTTGTATAAAAGCAGTTACATCATTAGATGTGAGGTCAGAGGCAAGCCGAGAGACAAAAACTTGCCGCTTTGGTGGGACTCCCACCAGAGGTTTTGGCACCACAGGTCTGATACCTGTGACAGCAACATCCGGTGGTCCGGGACGTTTATTAACCGGTGGGATCGAAATAGATGGGATGGGCTTTGGAACGGACTTGACAGACACTGGCTGCATGTTCTCCGAGGTGATCGATTCGGTAGCCGAAACTTGATCACCAGCAGCTGTCGTTGCCATTGGAGTGGCAAACGAAATTAGCTGCAGTCAGATCTCAATCACTTTTAGTCATGGTGTTGTGCAAATTTGTTATACCTTAATGCCTCGAAGTGCATGGAAAGTAATGACTTTTCATCGCTCCAGCCCCTTACTGGTTCCTTACACCCTCTGCGGTAGTTCTCTTGAGAGAATTACAAAGGTTGATGGTCTTGGTATTAAGCTACACCCCAAGTTAAAGTTTTCTGAACACATTTCTACCATGGTAAATAAAGCCATGGGCGTGTTTGTGTTTATAAAGAGGTGGTCAAAGGACTTTTTGTTTTGTTTCTGATTTTGGTAATTTTGCTTGCTTAGCTCTTTTAGTTGTGTTCGCGACCGGTTCGGCTAATCGCACCGCGCGCCATGCAGCAGCGCCCCTCGGTCGGTTGGGCGGGAGGAGGGCTGCGTTGTGCTGGGTTCCGCGCGTAACAGGTTTTGCCTTTGTGTCGCATGGGCTACTTGATGGTGCATTCATTGCATATCAACGTCCAGACATGCATATAAGCCGAAAGGGTTGCAAGTTATTCTTTTTACTAAATATGCCAAGAAAATACAAAGTGAATGGTATTCAACCGCGTTGTATCCCGCTTCTTGCGTATCCGATTCCGCAATCGCCTACAAAGATATTGGCTTCTTTGATATCGTATCATTGAATGTCGAATGCCAGCCCTGCAATGTAGTTAAGTTTCAATCGGAAGACCCAGCATAAGCTGCGCTGCGCGTGTAAACAAATCTATAATGGAGGCTTTCAAATTACGTCATCTTGAGTTGTTGCTCAACCCGGCTACAATCAGAGTTGGAAGGTAATGGCGTCTTAAAACTCTACTTGACACTGTTTCCGATGTGTTGATTTTTTTGCGGTAGTTTTTACGCAAAGTCGAAAAAACCCTCAAATTATCCGTTAAATACCTAATTATTTTAGGATTCTTTTGAATTTTAGGGTTTTTTTTTAGTATTTTTTGAGTACTGAACAGAGCTTGCAAAAAGTGGTCCCCTTTTCCATGTAGTCATACAAAAATCTGTTGCCTGTTACCATTTCTTAAAACGGTCTCGCTATATGAGTTCTCTCACTCGAGACACTTCGCTGAGTCGTGTCTTTTGCAAATATATGTGTGCGTCTACCTCTTTGCCCTATGGGGAATTTGACCACTTCTTGTGGCAAAAATATATAACTGAAATGAAATAACTTCCAAATAAAACAATGTTTTAGTTTTTAGTTATTTGATATTAGTTCATATTAGTGAGAGGCGTGAAAACTCCTCTTCTTCAGTGAAAAATTTTTATATTTATTTGTATACTTTTTATACCCGGAACGCGAAGAGTAAATAGGGTATATTGTATTTTTGTGGAAAGGAAGAGTGAGAAGAAAACGTTTCCGACCCCACAAAGTATATATATTCTTGATTAGTATAAATGGCCGAGTCGATTGAGCCATTTCTGTCTGTCCGTCCATCCGTCGTCTTAAGATCTTATAAGATCTAGAGCAGGGCTCGGCACCCATACAATTAACGAGCCGTTTTTGCGTTTGTGTATATTGGTATTGGTACGAATCACTGTAGTACGCGTGTACGTGAGGGCAGCGCAGCAGCAGCGCATTTTTCCGCACCCCAGGGATAGGGCCGTGCCGAGCCCTGATCTAGAGCCACCGAATTTTGCCTCCAGACTGCTGCATGCTCGCACTGAAATCAGTGTAATTCAAAAATTAGCCCCGCCCTCTTCCGCCACCACAAAAGCCGAAAATCTCGCCACAACTTTGTAGATAAAAGAAAACTAAAAACGCCATTCCGTAGGGAAGGTGATCTATCAGATCACCAAACTGGAATCGGTTTGGATCATTAATATAGCCAGAATGAAGAAATTAATCTGCAGTTGCTAAACCCACCCCTTCCAGCATCATCTTTAGTGTTTTGAACATTCTCTGATTTTACACTCTGTTTCGCGTAGTGCTTGCTCTAGTGGAGGGGGGTGATCTAAAAGAGCGTGTTGGCGTGAGAAGTTATTTTGATTTAGATGTAGATGACAGTCTGCATATTTTGTAAGCTACGATTGTACATGGAGTTATTAATTTGCATTAGTATTCATATCTGAAGACCAAAACGAGAAGGGACGTGTGAGACGCTTCTTACGCGTCACAACTTTTATACCCGGCACTCAGTACTACATATGCAACTTAGCGGTTATTTGTCAAATTTTACATTTTTTCTACATCAACAACACTACTCACGCCAACACGCTCCTTTAACTCGCCACCCTCCCCTAGAGACACACACTGCAGAGTCAGGGCAGAGTCGTGGCAGAGGCAGAGGCAGAGACGTGTCAGGGGCAGAGGCCACAAACTGCGCGAAGCAGAGTGTGAATGAGAGAATGTGTAAACAACAAATATAAGTTGCGAGACGGGGTGGGTTTGGCCACTGCAAATTAATTTTTTCATTGTGGCTATAATAATGATCCAATCGTATCGTATGGTGATCTGATAGATATGGTCATTTCCTACGGAATGGCGTCTTTAGTTTTCTTTTATCTTCAATATTGTAGAGTTGGCAGGTTTTCGCCCTTTTGCGGGGGCGGAAGAGGGCGTGGCGTAGCACTTATAGTCTCTGAGTACTAGGCGCTCATCAGGACGGACAGACGGACGGACAGACAGACATGGCTCAATCGACTCGGCTATTGATGCTGATCAAGAATATATATACTTTATGGGGTCGGAAACGTTTCCTTTTGTGCGTTACATACATTCACTTTGTGCACAAATACAATATACCCTATTTACTCTTCGAGTACCGGGTATAAAAATCGGTTTGTCGAGTAACGTTATCATAGCTTTGAGTACTGTATATAACAGTAAAGAAAACTGATATTTGTTATGTTGTATGTAAATGTTTTTTGTTCTAATTTTGCTGGATACAATTTTGCATCCACACTGCTTTAATATTACACAGTTACAAGTGTATTTAAAAATTTCACCAAGCCCCTTCCGCCCTCACAATTGACGACAAATTCCGAGCCTACGTCTTTCTGTACGTCTGTCCGTTCGGCCCATTAAGCGCCTAGTTCGCAGAGACTGCGGTTGGGTGGGTAGCCACTCCAAATGAATTAATTCACTCTGGTTTTAATAATGCTCCGATCAGATCCTAATTTGGGAATCTGATAGATATGGCAATGAGAGCCCCAAACCTACCAGACAAATTATGTTCGAGTATTATTAATGCCAAAACTCCGATTACAGATAACTTGCGCAATGGTCGCTTTCATCAGCACCTGCGCGATACTTTTGCACCATTAGTTGTGAGGTATGTGGATCTTATGGAATCTTCAATAGCCCAATCCATTCATAAAGGATTTGAGAAAGAACGCTGGGAGAGCAAAGGGTAAGAATAATAGATAAATATTTCCATGTCCCATGTAAATAAGTAAAATATTTAAACCAAGGCGCAATTACATAAGAATTAATTACACAAAAAAACTCTTTTTATTCTATTCAATTCACACAAATACAGAAGCCTATTATTTATATGATTAAAAGCAAAGATAACTTTGAGTTTTTTAGCAATTGGTTAAACAGGTAGTTAGATCGAAAAGTCCAAGGGCTTTTGCACCTAAACTAATAATAACTGTTATGTTTAAGGGCCGTCTTCTTGCTTTGAATTATTTTATATTCATATTTTAAATGGAGAGTTTATGTTGTATATATTTATTTATTTTTTATTCTATGAATATATAGGATTAACGCTGCTTTGAACCCTGCAGCATTAAACAATGCAGCCCAGGCTCTCAATACAGCGGCCCTCAACCCATCAACGCTACTCAGCGGCAAGAAAGATCAAGTCAATTTTTATGTGCCGAAGCTACCAAGGCAATCAGTTGCAACAACCGCCACCGACGATATGAGGTTTTTAAATTAAAAAACTCCACTTATAAATATACGTAGATTAAAATATTGTCTTTGCATTTCGTTTTGCGTTTTGTTTTCTGCCAAATTGTATGCATTGCCAAAAATTTCTTGCAACTTGCCAGCATAATTCATATGCATCTCACAAGATTTAAATATTAAACCGCCAATGTCAACTGCATTGTAGCTGACTAGAAGATCACAATTATATTCATTATTAACCGAAAATATACATTTAGTAAATAAAAAGTTTTGTTGCTAGTTTTAACAAAGTTTTCTATGTATTTTTGTTTTTCACAACCTAATTTTTGAATCCACGAGATACATTTTTCCCTGACAAGGGCATGATAGCATAAGCAATCTTTATTTTAATATTAATTTTACTAGAAGTTGAGGCAGGTGAAAATTGTTGTATCTTAAATTGCTTATATCCATTGGTAATTTCGTTTATACGCTGCCATCAATAATAAATTGATCTTTGTTTCTTTTTATACCCGGTACTCGAAGAGTAAATAGGGTATAATTATTGTATTTATGGGGAATAACGTGTTTGTAACGCACAGAAGACAACGTTTCCGACCCCATAAAGTATATATATTCTTGATCAGCATCAATAGCCGAGTCGATAGAGCCATGTCTGTCTGTCCGTCCTTATGAGCGCCTAGTACTCAGAGACCATAAGAGATAGGGCAAGCAAGTTTTGCAGAATGAAGAAATTAATTTGCAGTGGCTGCGCCCAACCCGTCCAGCAGCTTTTTTTGTTTTTTGCACATTCTCTCATCCACACTCTGCTCCGTGTAGTGTGCGGGTCTTGGGGAGGAGGGCGAGCTAAAAGAGCGTGTTGGCGTGAGAAGTGATGTACATAGGTGTAGAAGTAGATGTAGATGAAATATGTAGAAAATATATTAAATGTAAAATTTGGAAAAAACCACTAAGGTACAGCTGTACTACGGTACTACTGAGAACCGTGTATAAAAGTTGTAACGCGTAAGAAGCGTATCAAACGTCCCTTATCGTTTTTTAATTATTGGGTAGGACACATATTATATAGACTTCAATTGAATGGATCAATATTTAACTCTGAGTATACGCTAAAATTATGATATCATAGTCTCAAAACCAGGCAGATAAATATATTGTTGATGCCTAATAGTTCCCGGATTGGACTAATTATTTTTTTAATAAATAAAAGATGACGCACAATGAAAAACAAGATTAAACCTATTAAGTTGGATTCAGTTCCGAATAATACTATTTAAATAGCATCTGCCCGAAGAATATAACAAAAAAAAACAAGCATAAAATATTTTAAAATTCGACAAGGTATGCTCCCATATATACTGACTGAGTACCTGGATATAAGAGAGGTGACTCTGCCTATGCAGCTTCTCACAATAGTCCTCCGCGTTTACCCCATTTCCCAGAGTGGTACTAAAAAATATTAAATAATTTCTAGTTAGTTTATAGTTCATTAATTTATTGGAAAAAATTCCATAATCTCATAAAATAATTTAATTTTAATTGTAATATACAAATGTATCGGTAAAAAAATGTAGAGTCGTTTGAATTCAATATATAAACAAATTAAAATTAATTTGGCTTAGCCAAAAGAAAGTTAAATGAATAGGTTCACATTTGTGAAAACAACCGAGTAGAGAAGTAAACAAGGGGGGACGTGTGAGACGCTTCGTACGCGTCACAACTTTAATACCCGGTACTCAGTCAGCATATATGTATGTATGGATGTAAGTACATTTTATGTATATACATAGGTATGTACATATGTACATTCATATGTATGTACAAATGTAAGCTTATGATTTTTCGAATTTAACATTTTTCTACATCTGTCATCTACAATACTTTTCACATCAACACTCAACACATCAACTACTCTACGGAACTGCTTATTTAGTTGTATTAGTTCTTATCTTCAAAATTGTGGATACGATAGATTTTCGCACATTGTATGGGCGGGGCGAAATTTTTTAATACACTTGTAACAGTGTGATAGTATAGGAGTCTGTATGCAAAATATGGTGGCTGTAGCTCTTATGGTCTCTGAGTACTAAGCGCTCATCGGGATGTACAGACAGACATATGTAGCTATATAGACTCGGCTATTGATGCTGATCCAGAATATATATCCTTTAAGGGGTCAGAAACGTTTGCTTCTGTGCGTCACGCGCATTGCTCCCACCACAAATATAATATAACCTATTTTGGAGATTGTGTAGATATGGTCATTTTCCAGAAATCTTCGTTTTTTCTAAATTAATGTTAATTAATTTGTTGGAACAAATTACCTGTTTAATTTTGAGCGGAATATACAAATTTATCGGTAAACAAGAATTGCAGTCGTATAAATTCCAAATGGTGTGTTAATAAAAGTCAAATTAAAATCTTTCCAACAATGTCTTAACTTAACAATGTTAACCATGAAAACACGAAATAAGACTAAACTCTCTTTGAGTAAATTGCTGGTGAAAGAATTCATTGATTGATACAAAATAGATTGGTAAATATTTTTGTGTTCATCAGCAATATAGCTAGGAGGAATACTTCACATGGGAATTTACAATAAGTGTCTACTTTAACAGCTAAAATCTATAGTTATAGCCATAAAAAAAAAAAATGATACGTTGACGGCAATTAAAACGAAATTCTCTTTGCGTACATTGCTAACGAAATAATTGATTAGAAACCTTTTACCCGTTAAATTGCAGTAATTTGAATTGCAGTCGTATTAATTCCAAATGGTGTGTTAATGAAAGTCAAATTAAAATCTTTCCAACAATGTCATAACTTAACAATGTTAACCATGAAAACACGAAATAAGACTAAACTCTCTTTGAGTAAATTGCTGGTGAAAGAATTTATTGATTGATACAAAATAGATTAGTAAATATTTTTTTGTTCATCGGCAATATAGCTAGGAGGAATACTTCACATGGGAATTTACAATAAGTGTCTACTTTAACAGCTATAATCTATAGTTATAGCTATAAAAAAAAACGAGAAGGGACGTGTGAGACGCTTCTTACGCGTCACAACTTTTATACCCGGCACTCAGTACTACATCTGCAACTTAGCGGTTATTTGTCAAAATTTACATTTTTTCTTCATCTGTCATCTACATCAACAACACTGCTCACGCCAACACGCTCCTTTAGCTCGCCAACCTCCCCTAGAAACACACACTGCAGAGTCAGGGCAGAGTCGTGGCAGAGGCAGAGGCAGAGGCAGAGAGGTGTCAGGGGCAGAGGCCATAAACAGCGCGAAGCAGAGTGTGCTGCTATAAGCTGCGGGACGGGGTGGGTTTGGCCACTGAAAATTTCTCCATTGTGGCTATAATAATGATCCAATCGGATCCCAATTTGGTGAATTGGAAACGTCGGAAACGTTTCCTTCTGTGCGTTACATACAACCGTTATCCGCACAAATACAATATACCCTATTTACTCTTCGAGTACCGGGTATAAAAAATGATAAGTTGACGGCAATTACAACGAAATTCTTTTTGCGTACATTGCTAACGAAATAATTGATTAGAAACCTTTTATCCGTTAAATATGTACACCAAAAAAAATATTCTTTAGGTACTTCAAATGTAAATCAAATTTTGCCACTATAGAGTTCACTAGTAGGACCATACGATACAAAACAAAAATAAAATTGGAAAAGTTTTAAATATGGTAGAAGACTTTAAGTTTGAATTATACCAATTCTATCACGGAAAATTAAAAATATTCTTCAAGGTCATACGTTTAATTAAAATTTCCTCAAGGAACCAAACCGACTTTTTCTGATAGATATCGGGCATTTAATTTTTTTATTGAATTATGTTTTTTTTCCTATGGGAGAACTTTTTTTTGAAGAGTTTTTAAAGTCTGGTATTTTTTGTTTAAGGGTTTTCAGAAGTTGCGGCTTATTTTTTCACATAACTTATCTTAAAACTGGCTGTATTATTGCAGATAAATGCAGCTAAAAAAAACCCGATCAGTTTGTGGTTTTTGCGAACCGTCTGCGAAATATTAAGATTTAAATGCAAAAATGTAGATTCATTTATTCATTCGGCGACGCCTGAGCCGTGTCTCCATAGATTTTGATGAGCAATATCTTAAACGACGCCGATTGAATTCAGCTGTACATAACAAAATAGAGGACACAATATATAATTTTTTCTAAGTTCCATATCTTTCATAAAAAGTGGGTTTGGTTCCTTGAGGAAAAATCGTGTCGGGTAGTGTTATCTTTAAGCCCAAACTTAAAATCGGAAAATGTTTGAAAGCTCGGTACTCGAAGAGTTAAGGGGTATATTAGATTTGTGGTCGAAGCAATGTTCGTTATATCAGAATCAACAGACGAGGCTCTGCTGTCTCTCCCTGCTGATGAGCGCCTAGTACTAAGAGACTATTAGACCCAGAACAACTTACACTTGCCTTTCGAAATTTCGTCTTGCCCCCTTTCGCCCCCACATAACGCGAAAATCTCTCTAGTTCCTTAGAGAATGTCCATATCTAACTTTACTATCATATTCCGAATCGGGATTAGATGGAGAAATTAATTTTCAGGGCTGTCCCGGTACAAGTAGAGTTGCTTTTAAACGCGATTCTTAACTTTACTCCTAATTTTGTATACATTATTTTAGTTTTAGTTCATATTTCCCAACACTTTTAGGCAAAATAAGCTCACAAGCTTAAGCAATGACAATAAGAGTATGCTTTAAAACAAGTTTTTAAAGTAATTGGTTGTATTAAATACTTTAATCGTTTTTGCTTGCTTATTTAGCCATCAAAAGACAAATATTTATATTTCAAGGTTATTATATAGGCACGATCATAAACATTTGTGTAACAATGTCATGATAAATATACATATCTTAGAAATGTACTTATATAAATATCGCTGTAATATTCGATTCCTGTGGTTTAATGTCATAGCAGCCGGTTCCTATTTAGATCCATTTTATTATTCAATTTTACAGCTTAACAGCTTAATATTAAGAAAAAACGAGAAGGGACGTTTGAGACGCATTTTACGTGTTAAAACTTTAATATCCGGTACTCAGTCAATGTGCCTGTCTGTACCTTATTGTTTTTATTTTCCGAATTTTATATTTTAAATATCTACATCTGTCATTTACATCAACAACACTGCTCACGCCAACACGCTCCTTTAGCTCGCCACCCTCCCCTATAGACACACACTGCAGAGTCGTGGCAGAGGCATAGTCAGAGGCAGAGACGTGTCAGGGGCAGAGGCCATAAACATCGCGAAGCAGAGTGTGAATGCTGCGGGACGGGGTGTTTTTGGCCACTGCAAATTTATTTCTTCATTGTGGCTATAATAATGATCCAATCGTATCCCAATTTGGTGATCTGATAGATATGGTCATTCCCTACGGAATGGCGTTTTCTGCTATCTTCAAAATTGTAGACTTGGGAGGTTTTCGCCCTTTTGCGGAGGCGGAAGGGGACGTGCCTCATTTTTGAAATACACTTGTAACAGTGTGAGCATACAGAAGTCTGGATGCAAAATTTGGTGGCTCTAGCTCTTATAGTCTCTGAGTACTAGGCGCTCATCAGGACGGACAGACGGACAGACAGACATAGACTCGGCTATTGATGCTGATTAAGAATATGCATACTTTACGGGGTCGGAAACGTTTCCTTCTGTTCGTGACGAGTCGATAGTCTGTCTGTCCGTCTTGTTTGTCGGCTTGTTCTCAGAGACTATAAGAGCTAGAGCCACCAAATTTTGTCTTCAAACTGCTGTGTGCTCACACTAAAACCAGTGTATTTAAAAAATTTTGAATTTTGAAGATAAAAGAAAACTAAAAACGCCATTCCGTAGGGAATGACCATATCTATCAGATCACCGACCTGGGATTAGATAGGATCATTATTATAGCCAGAAGAATAAATTAATTTGCAGAGGCTAAACCAACCCCGTCCATCAGCTTTTGTTGTTTTTTTCACATTCTCTCATTCACACTCTGCTTCTGCAGTGTGCGGCATCTGCCTATGCAGTGCCTCTGTAGTGTGTGGCTCTAAGGCAAGGCTCGGCACGGCCCTATCCAAAGGGTATAGGACAAGGCGCTGCTGCTGCGCTGCCGGTACACGTACAGTATAAAAAAGCAGCACAACTTCGTGTGGCTTTGGCACTGCGACTTCGGCTCATGAAGTAACTATATATATATATATATATATATATATATATATATATATATAATTACTTCGGCTGTTGTTGTCTCGCTTTCATGACAAAGTCAGAACCAAAATTGACTTCAGTTTGATGATCAGCCGTCGACAAAGCAAGATCACGCTACGCAACTATTGAATGCCACACTGTAAGAAAACATGCTCAATGAGAAGTGACAACAAAACTTTTTCTTTGTCCAAATTATAGATGGCAATGCGCAATGCACAATATGCGACTATGTTGCGTGCAGTTGTTTTTAATAATTGTATTCATTTTTGTCATGTTTTTTTTTTTTTTTTTATTGTTTTGATTAAAATTTGTTTTCCTTGAAAATTTCAACACGAAATAATTGCAGCTTCAGTGTAAAGCAAGAAACCGGTTTTGGCGGCATCTTCGTGTTTTAGCTACACACACAAGGGCACTGAACTGTATGGGTGCCGAGCCTGCTCTAAGGGAGGGGGGCGAGCTAAAATAGCGTGTTGCCGTGAGAAGTGATGTGCATATGTAGATGTAGATGACAGATGAAGAAAATATGAATAATTCAAAAAAAAAGCCGCTAAGGTATAGATGTAGTACTGAGCACCGAGTAAAAAGCGTCTCCCACGTCCCTTCCCGTGTTATTTCCATTGCAGAACTTTTTTTGTTTGTAATTTTTTTGTAGAGGCAGCTGTTTCTTTGACTTTAAAAATGCACGAAGTTTTGAAAAAAAGATAAGTTCTGCCCCTGAAAAAAAATCTTAATAAAAAAAGTTTATTTTTGTCGAGTAGTGCTATTTGTATAAGGACCTTGAGATATAGATATTTATGTACATAAATACTTTTGAGCTGTTTAAATATTTTCTCTACTTAATTTGCTTTTATATAAGAAGAATAAATATACCTGCATTAAAGAAAATGTTCAGATTGTTTCAATGGTCTAAGAATTTCCAACACAGAAACATTTCAAACATTAAAACTACTATTTTCCTCGGGTTTTTAATTTCTAAATAAAATCTAAAAAATTGTTTATTCTGATCTTAATTTTTCGAACAATAAAATATTAAATAAAATTTTATAAATAATAGAAACATCTGTTAATAATTTGAATTTTCAATTTACTATATTATTTTGACCTTCAGTTCAATATCTTATAATGGTCGGTTCTAATAGCTGGACATTTCAAATTATTGAGAGTTTTCAATGAAATTACATTTTCTTTAATAAAGTAGTTGAAAAAGTATTATTTTTAAGCAGAGGTAGTGTCAAAGAAAAAATGAAACCAGCTTTGGACCATTATTTAATTGTTGCATAATCGGTAATGATAAATTACGCAAAAGTGTAAGGGAATTTGTTTCCAAAACGAATGCTTTACTTTTAGATTAGAATAAAGACACGTTTATTATAGGTTACAACAAATATAACGCCTTTTTACACATTAGTGTATTATTGTAGACTAAAACATGATCTTCATTGTTGACCAGATAGTGAGATTTATTTTTAATTTTAAATTTGATCTGCTTAGAAATGGTTGTGCCACTTCCGAGGATCTCTTCTGGAAGCTAGACGCTCTGCAGTCCTTCATAAGGGATTTGCATTGGCCAGATGCGGAGCTTCGACAACATTTAGAACAGCGGTTAAAAATGATGGCGGTTGATATGATTGAGCAGTGCATACAACGAACTGATTCGTCTTTTCAGTCATGGCTGAAAAAAAATATTGCTTTCATATCAACGGACTATATTATACCATCCGAGATGTGCGCCATGGTAAATGTGATATTAGATGCTAAAAATCAAAGCTTTAAACTGACGACTATTGATGGCATTGATTTGGTAAGTTCATTTATTACAAATCTCATTTACAGCTGGAAGTCTTACAATTAAAATGAACTCTTTCTTAGTATAAATTCCATGCTAAAATCGACGACCAAATCGACAAAGCGAATGTAGCGATGACACAAGGGCTAAGTGGTAAACTTATGTCAGTGCTAGAGTCGACTTTGTCAAAATTAGCTCGATACGACGAAGGAAGCTTGATTGGATCAATTCTCAGTTTTACAAATGTTTCAAGCTCCGGAAAGGATCTGGGCCAGGGATACGTGAATTTCTTACGGAATAACATGGACCAAATACGTGGAAAAATTGGTGACGACTTATGGACACTAAATTTTTTTGAGCAATGGTACACACAGCAAGTTAATATGCTCAACAATTGGTTGTCGGAACGTTCGGATACTGCACTGCACTATGCACAAGTCTCATCTATATCTCATATTATCAAGGTGAGGTTTTTGTTGTTTTCGGAAATGTTATTTCCTCTCCTAGGATGTACACAACGAAAGCTAAGTAATTATCTTCATCAAAGTATCTATCTAACGCCGTTGTCGCACTCACATATTCAGACGGACAGAAGCGGATGATAGTATCAGGCACCTTTTTAAGACACGTTTACTTGAGCGGATTTTATACCCGTTAAGTAACTGTTTGTAACGCACAGACGAAGGCGTTTCCGATTCCATAAAGTCTATGAGGGCAGGCTTAATACCGAATCTATGGATAAAAATCCTTTTCGAAGCATGGAAGTCAGATCCGAAAATTCAGAGAAATCAGAAATTAAAGAACTTTCCCAAAACTTTAACACACTATGAGTGAAGTGCGTCCAGCAATTAATATATGCATATCTCTAATTATATTACAAGAGTTGAAAGATATGGTCATTCTCTACGATGCTGCGTCTTAAAAAATAGGCATGTAAAAGTGTGATACTACAGTAGTTTGGATGTATGTAGCTCTTTTACTCTCTGAGAACTAGGGCCTAGTTACTAGGCGCTCAGCCGTGTTAACGAGTTGGAAATGTTTTCTTCTATGTGTCCCATATGCATGGATGTACTTCGACCACATATCTTATATATCCCCTAATTCTTCGAGTAACATTAATAACAACATAATATTTAAAATCTAAAAATATTCACCTTCTCGGATATATTATTTCCATTTTATATTTAGAAAATATATTCGGACTTTGAACTGCAAGGAGTATTGGAGGATAAGCTAAATTCTAAAGCGTATCAGATGGTGTCTGTTCGTATGGCTACTGAAGAGGCAACATGCTCTCTAACGATGCCGGAAGTAGGCGAAGGAGATGAGTAAGTAGTTTAGATTACTGAAGAAAGTTATAGTTTAGATTTTTGATGTTCTTCACGCATTTCAGTACCTGTGATGATATTCGAGAAGCGGATGAGGAAGACACTGGCGAAGAATCCAATACAACTAGGGGACTACCAAAATCAAAAGTAGCTGCCGCTCAAGCTGCTGCTGTCACCAATGTTGTTGCTGGACGCGTTGGAAATTTGTTGGGGAAAGGAATCGGAGGACTAAGCTCCAAGTTGGGAAGCGGAAGCTGGTTTTAAAGATTGACAGTTTCTTTTATTTTTAAAATTATAGTTTAGCTTTTATTTTACAACTGTTTAACTATTTATTCAACAAAATTGTTTCTATTCTCTTTATGTAGTCATTTTAATAGGTTGGAAAAGCAGAGGTTAATTTTGAACGAACCGTTTAATATTATTTAATTTATTGGGACAGGTGTGAAGAATATGTTATTTCCCATTTCTTGAACTATGAGAGTTTTTGGAAGCGTTAATAACAAAACTATACATAGTTCTGGTGACTGGATTGATATATTAAATTAAGTTTATACATTTTATTTTTACTAATTAATATAAAAGTTTAAGCATATATAAACATTCTGTGGTCAGAGAAATAGCCATTTGTTTAGCTTCATAATAAGAACTAGAATGTTCATTTTACTAATTTAAACTAAATTTAAATGCAATGTTAAAATATAAAACGCGAAATTAAAAAAAAAAAGTATATATCTGATAATCACGATTCAAAGTATCCGTAAAGTGATTTTAAACCAGTAAGCAGAACTTTGCATGAAAATTGAGTACAGAAGACATGCCATGGATATCAATCTTTTGACTTACATATGCCTTAACAACTATAAAAGCATTTCTTCTGAAAAAATGATAAGCAAGATGTGGTTTTAAATCTTATGCTCTTTTGTGTTAAAAAGTATGTATTTTCGGTTGAATTACACAAAATCGAACTTTTTTTTTCTCAAGGAACCAAACCGAATTTTTTTAGATAGACTTAGTGCGTTAAAATTTTTTAATGAAATATGGTTTTTATTATATGGCAGAACTTTTTTTTCTAAGAATATTTAAAAACTGGTATTTTTTTAAAATTCTTTTTTCTGGTTGCCACATTGCCATTCTGAATAGTTATTTTATGCAGCTAAAAACTAAATCCAGCCACTTTGTGGTTTTAGTTTACCGTCTTGGAAATATTAAGCTTTAAAATGCAAAACAAATTATTTTTTTATGGAAATTGCCAAAAAAAAAAATTCAAAACTAACAAAAAAGAGTTCTATAAGTGAAAACATTAAATTATCATCAAACCATTTCTAAGCCACGTGTCTTTCAGAAAAAGTTGGTTTGGTTCTTTGAGGGAAAATCGTGTCGGGTAGTGTTATTGTCGTCCATTAGTGTGAGCTCTTTATCACACAAAAGAATGCTACTCTTTTATCAACCTTATAAAACCTTTTTAAATTACATTTACAAAAATAACAATTAATATTGTGAAATGCTTACGATTATATTTAAACATAATAATTTACTCATTTAATACACCATACTTATTTATAATCACTTATAGTACACGATATACCGAACGAGTGTACGGTTCGTACTATACCAAATACAACAAAATGTACCTTATTAATGGAGATTTACATTCTTACATTTTAGTTTTGTAAAAAATTGCTTTATATATATGTAATATTTATATGTCTTACCTTGATGGGAACTTATAAACACCACATAAAAATGTGTAACTCTTCAATTTATAATTATATATGAAACAATTAAATATAACTTCTAAAAGAGTACAGTGTTACAATTAAAAATGTCATTAAAATACACATTATTTAGCTCTGAAAAATTACGTAAGAGACATTTAATTAAACTTAATAGAGTTTTTGAAAATGTAACCAAATCACTTAGCCTTTAGATTAAATAGTAATAACCAAATTAACCAATTTTAAGGGGTCCTTGATTTATCTAATTAATGTGGAGGTTTATATGCGTATGTTTGTTGTCTCTCGGTCACCATAGGCTAAACAAGAAAATTGTATAAGCTAAATGAAAAAAACCTGTTCGCATTGCTTGTCGTGATTACGGCTCAATGATTTTTTATTGAAAAATATAAAATAAAAATTCCCTAATATCATAAAACCTGAAAATTATAGCTTAATTTATTTCTGCAGCGCCACTACTTGTTAGAGTGAGTGATGCGCGAGTTACGAATAAGTACACTTTCATCGTTAATATATATTTATTTGTCATTTCTTTTTTTGTTTGTCGTATGCTGCGGTGGAAATACTTATACTAGTTCATCGGAACGTTAACCAGCTCCAACCTGGATCTGAACCAGCAGGTTCAGGGGAGCCAGTTCACGTTCCGATGAATATATTTTATTGTATCAATACTATCCTTAGCATTATCTTTTTTTTTTTTTTTTTTTTTTTATTTAATCGCTACAGCGAAATTGGTTGGTCGCAGAGATGAGTCCGCATTGACCAGATACTTCAGTTTTGTGTTGAATATTATAAAAAGTTACTGAAAATTTTGAACTCAAAAAAGAGTTGTTTGCCGAACGAACACTAGAATTAGAATCTGTAGCATTATCTTACAACTATTTGGGGCTGCTTTTTTTTTTTTTTTTAATAAATATATTTATTTTTCATTTTCTAATTAGCTCGATCGATTTACAATGGTAATGTTTCACAATATTGGTGGGGCAAGGGGCTATTTAAATTATAAAGAGAAAAACAGCGCACACAAAGCGACAACCATAACGGCCAATAGGCACAAGAACCAAAATAAAGAGAGACTAAAAACCACAAACATACATACATCGTCTCAAAGTGTTTCCTACGACAGCTAACTGGGGGAAACGAGTGGTGCTGTGGCTTATTCAAGCACTGTCTCCAGTTCCGGTTATTACCAGGCGAACATATTTAAGAGGACAGGGCCAGCACCTGAGTAGTGGCCCGCAGACTTGATCCTGTCAGTTCTATAATGCGGCTATGTGGGTCTTCATTCATCCCCTCTTACCCGATTGTTGGACGAGCCAACAGTTCCATGCACGAGACACAGAGGTTGGGCAAGTTTTGGGGAATGGTAGTGGCTTGGTGAAGAAGGTAAGAAAGGATCTTACCATATGTGGGGTGAGATGAGAATTGATGAAAAAAAAATTTGTTAGTGGCGGTCACGGTCATACATATCACGACTAAGGTGTTGTTAAGTTGTGAAGGGGATGGAATGGTGTACGATGGCAACATGGTGGTCTACATATACTGAGTGGTACACGTATTAATGGCTAAAGAGAGTAACAAATTTGAGATTGTCCTAAACATGACAATAACAATAACAAATAGAAGGAAGATAAAGAAAGAGCTGGCAGGTGGTTAGAGTCAATAAGTGAGATTGACAATAAGCAAGAGGAAGGATATTTGTTTGTCGTATGCTGCGGTGGCAATACTTATACTAGTTCATCGGAACGTTAACCAGCTCCAACCTGGATCTGAACCAGCAGGTTCAGGGGAGCCAGTTCACGTTCCGATGAATATATTTTATTGTATCAATACTATCCTTAGCATTATCTTTTTTTTTTTTTTATTTAATTTAATCGCTACAGCGAAATTGGTTGGTCGCAGAGATGAGTCCGCATTGACCAGATACTTCAGTTTTGTGTTGAATATTATAAAAAGTTACTGAAAATTTTGAACTCAAAAAGAGTTGTTTGCCGAACGAACACTAGAATTAGAATCTGTAGCATTATCTTACAACTATTTGGGGCTGCTTTTTTTCAGTAATGTATATTTATTTTTCATTTTCTAATTAGCTCGATCGATTTACAATGGTAATGTTTCACAATATTGGTGGGGCAAGGGGCTATTTAAATTATAAAGAGAAAAACAGCGCACACAAAGCGACAACCATAACGGCCAATAGGCACAAGAACCAAAATAAAGAGAGACTAAAAACCACAAACATACATACATCGTCTCAAAGTGTTTCCTACGACAGCTAACTGGGGAAACGACGAGTGGTGCTGTGGCTTATTCAAGCACTGTCTCCAGTTCCGGTTATTACCAGGCGAACATATTTAAGAGGACAGGGCCAGCACCTGAGTAGTGGCCCGCAGACTTGATCCTGTCAGTTCTATAATGCGGCTATGTGGGTCTTCATTCATCCCCTCTTACCCGATTGTTGGACGAGCCAACAGTTCCATGCACGAGACACAGAGGTTGGGCAAGTTTTGGGGAATGGTAGTGGCTTGGTGAAGAAGGTAAGAAAGGATCTTACCATATGTGGGGTGAGATGAGAATTGATGAAAAAATTTGTTAGTGGCGGTCACGGTCATACATATCACGACTAAGGTGTTGTTAAGTTGTGAAGGGATGGAATGGTGTACGATGGCAACATGGTGGTCTACATATACTGAGTGGTACACGTATTAATGGCTAAAGAGAGTAACAAATTTGAGATTGTCCTAAACATGACAATAACAATAACAAATAGAAGGAAGATAAAGAAAGAGCTGGCAGGTGGTTAGAGTCAATAAGTGAGATTGACAATAAGCAAGAGGAAGGATATTTGTTTGTCGTATGCTGCGGTGGCAATACTTATACTAGTTCATCGGAACGTTAACCAGCTCCAACCTGGATCTGAACCAGCAGGTTCAGGGGAGCCAGTTCACGTTCCGATGAATATATTTTATTGTATCAATACTATCCTTAGCATTATCTTTTTTTTTTTTTTTGATATTTAATCGCTACAGCGAAATTGGTTGGTCGCAGAGATGAGTCCGCATTGACCAGATACTTCAGTTTTGTGTTGAATATTATAAAAAGTTACTGAAAATTTTGAACTCAAAAAAGAGTTGTTTGCCGAACGAACACTAGAATTAGAATCTGTAGCATTATCTTACAACTATTTGGGGCTGCTTTTTTTTTTTCAGTAATGTATATTTATTTTTCATTTTCTAATTAGCTCGATCGATTTACAATGGTAATGTTTCACAATATTGGTGGGGCAAGGGGCTATTTAAATTATAAAGAGAAAAACAGCGCACACAAAAAGCGACAACCATAACGGCCAATAGGCACAAGAACCAAAATAAAGAGAGACTAAAAACCACAAACATACATACATCGTCTCAAAGTGTTTCCTACGACAGCTAACTGGGGGAAACGAGTGGTGCTGTGGCTTATTCAAGCACTGTCTCCAGTTCCGGTTATTACCAGGCGAACATATTTAAGAGGACAGGGCCAGCACCTGAGTAGTGGCCCGCAGACTTGATCCTGTCAGTTCTATAATGCGGCTATGTGGGTCTTCATTCATCCCCCTCTTACCCGATTGTTGGACGAGCCAACAGTTCCATGCACGAGACACAGAGGTTGGGCAAGTTTTGGGGAATGGTAGTGGCTTGGTGAAGAAGGTAAGAAAGGATCTTACCATATGTGGGGTGAGATGAGAATTGATGAAAAAATTTGTTAGTGGCGGTCACGGTCATACATATCACGACTAAGGTGTTGTTAAGTTGTGAAGGGGATGGAATGGTGTACGATGGCAACATGGTGGTCTACATATACTGAGTGGTACACGTATTAATGGCTAAAGAGAGTAACAAATTTGAGATTGTCCTAAACATGACAATAACAATAACAAATAGAAGGAAGATAAAGAAAGAGCTGGCAGGTGGTTAGAGTCAATAAGTGAGATTGACAATAAGCAAGAGGAAGGATATTTGTTTGTCGTATGCTGCGGTGGCAATACTTATACTAGTTCATCGGAACGTTAACCAGCTCCAACCTGGATCTGAACCAGCAGGTTCAGGGGAGCCAGTTCACGTTCCGATGAATATATTTTATTGTATCAATACTATCCTTAGCATTATCTTTTTTTTTTTTTTTGATATTTAATCGCTACAGCGAAATTGGTTGGTCGCAGAGATGAGTCCGCATTGACCAGATACTTCAGTTTTGTGTTGAATATTATAAAAAGTTACTGAAAATTTTGAACTCAAAAAAAGAGTTGTTTGCCGAACGAACACTAGAATTAGAATCTGTAGCATTATCTTACAACTATTTGGGGCTGCTTTTTTTTTTTTTTTTTCAGTAATGTATATTTATTTTTCATTTTCTAATTAGCTCGATCGATTTACAATGGTAATGTTTCACAATATTGGTGGGGCAAGGGGCTATTTAAATTATAAAGAGAAAAACAGCGCACACAAAGCGACAACCATAACGGCCAATAGGCACAAGAACCAAAATAAAGAGAGACTAAAAACCACAAACATACATACATCGTCTCAAAGTGTTTCCTACGACAGCTAACTGGGGGAAACGAGTGGTGCTGTGGCTTATTCAAGCACTGTCTCCAGTTCCGGTTATTACCAGGCGAACATATTTAAGAGGACAGGGCCAGCACCTGAGTAGTGGCCCGCAGACTTGATCCTGTCAGTTCTATAATGCGGCTATGTGGGTCTTCATTCATCCCCCTCTTACCCGATTGTTGGACGAGCCAACAGTTCCATGCACGAGACACAGAGGTTGGGCAAGTTTTGGGGAATGGTAGTGGCTTGGTGAAGAAGGTAAGAAAGGATCTTACCATATGTGGGGTGAGATGAGAATTGATGAAAAAATTTGTTAGTGGCGGTCACGGTCATACATATCACGACTAAGGTGTTGTTAAGTTGTGAAGGGGATGGAATGGTGTACGATGGCAACATGGTGGTCTACATATACTGAGTGGTACACGTATTAATGGCTAAAGAGAGTAACAAATTTGAGATTGTCCTAAACATGACAATAACAATAACAAATAGAAGGAAGATAAAGAAAGAGCTGGCAGGTGGTTAGAGTCAATAAGTGAGATTGACAATAAGCAAGAGGAAGGATATTTGTTTGTCGTATGCTGCGGTGGCAATACTTATACTAGTTCATCGGAACGTTAACCAGCTCCAACCTGGATCTGAACCAGCAGGTTCAGGGGAGCCAGTTCACGTTCCGATGAATATATTTTATTGTATCAATACTATCCTTAGCATTATCTTTTTTTTTATTTAATCGCTACAGCGAAATTGGTTGGTCGCAGAGATGAGTCCGCATTGACCAGATACTTCAGTTTTGTGTTGAATATTATAAAAAGTTACTGAAAATTTTGAACTCAAAAAAGAGTTGTTTGCCGAACGAACACTAGAATTAGAATCTGTAGCATTATCTTACAACTATTTGGGGCTGCTTTTTTTTTTTTTTTTTTTTCAGTAATGTATATTTATTTTTCATTTTCTAATTAGCTCGATCGATTTACAATGGTAATGTTTCACAATATTGGTGGGGCAAGGGGCTATTTAAATTATAAAGAGAAAAACAGCGCACACAAAGCGACAACCATAACGGCCAATAGGCACAAGAACCAAAATAAAGAGAGACTAAAAAACCACAAACATACATACATCGTCTCAAAGTGTTTCCTACGACAGCTAACTGGGGGGAAACGAGTGGTGCTGTGGCTTATTCAAGCACTGTCTCCAGTTCCGGTTATTACCAGGCGAACATATTTAAGAGGACAGGGCCAGCACCTGAGTAGTGGCCCGCAGACTTGATCCTGTCAGTTCTATAATGCGGCTATGTGGGTCTTCATTCATCCCCCTCTTACCCGATTGTTGGACGAGCCAACAGTTCCATGCACGAGACACAGAGAGGTTGGGCAAGTTTTGGGGAATGGTAGTGGCTTGCGAAGAAGGTAAGAAAGGATCTTACCATATGTGGGGTGAGATGAGAATTGATGAAAAAATTTGTTAGTGGCGGTCACGGTCATACATATCACGACTATATTTTTTTTTTTTTAATTTATTCTCTCTGCCGGCGCCACTGACAAACTAGTTTGCAGTGGATTACGCGCAGGTCTCTGGTTTATTATTTTCGCTTAGATATTTTCACAATTTTCAGTGTAGCGTAATTTGAACAATGTGGATTGAGCTTAATTTTAACATGGTGGGGTTTTTATGTATTTTAAACAGTAATTGGCTGTTGCACAGTAATTGTTGGAGGTGACGGAGAGATTGTTTTAAACAATTGAACAAAAACTACATGCAACAATTCAAACACATGTAAAATTTAATTGGCAAAAAAAACGCACAGGAAAAAAATATTAAACAAAAAAATGGTCAGAGACAGTTGCCCGCAAAGTGTATGCAAAGTTCTGGGATTTTATGGGCAGATGGTTGGCACAAGCAATCCAGATTTATTGGCATTTAAATCAAACCGATTCGCACATAGCACTTCACACACACGCACACACCGATCGTAGGCCGGGAGTCTTGCAGCTCCAGCGCTCGACTTGTACTTTTATTTTTATTGGCGGGTGCGGACACGAAACGAATTTAACCGCTGCCTGTCAGAGTCAAAGATCAACTAGGGCGATGCCTCGGGCGCCAATATTGCTATAGGCAAAACTCAAGGGGATCGGCTCCAGTTGGTCTCTCTGGCATCCGCAGCAATGTGTGTGTCGATCGGTCAGGTATTGGAGAGAGTACAAGTGAGAGTCGAAAAGTGCAAGGTTCAGCAGGTCGAGTGTTCGCGTATGTGCAGTGCCAAAAAGCATGCTACGAACCAGTCTAACCCTGGTCAAGATTGCTTGTGCTTTGGCTTACGCCCTGTTTGAGTGGTCAAGAAGGTGGGACTTTGCATAACATATAGATCAATTCATTTAAATTTAAACCCTAAGGCAGTCAACATAAATATACATTCATTGTTTTGACGGTATTGCGGCACGTGTGTCATTCGACCCCTTCCTTACCCTTGCCACCTGCTGAAGGCAGGTGACTAGGAATGCAGCGTAGGTGCATGTGGTTCGGGCAATATCTAAGGGACGGTACTGGCATATGTAACAACACATAAACATATTTGGCACTAATACGGGACAAAAATTAAAAAATTCACACATATTAGGCCGTTACGGCTGGCGGCAATTTGCCTGCCAAAGTCCGAAATTAATATTTTCCAAACAATGGCAGGCAAATTGCCGCGCAATACAAATTTGCCAACAATTATTGGCAGTTTTTAATGGCGAGTGTGAACAAAAATATTCACACTTAAATGTTGACACAGAATGGACAAATAGTGGGGGCCTTCTAGGGTTATTTGCAGGGTATATTGCGCAAGGTGGGGAAATGTCAAAATTTTGACATTTACAATGTCTGCATGTGCGTTCATGGTGAGCCTGCAGTCAAGTTTTACGCGCGTTCCGCACAGCGAAAACACATTGTCAAGGTAAGTAATGGAATATAAATATAAAAACAGAGGATTTAGTGGATGGCAAGGCTTGGAGTGGACAAAACAAAAGGTAAGTACACGAAATAAAATCACAAGCGCATGCAAACGGACTGGATTGGGGACAACTATTTACAGAAACTACAATGAAAAATTACACACATACAAAAGAGTGCAAAAACAAGACAATACGGATATACAACTGAACTACATTTAACACGACATTAAAAGAGACAGTTTAAATAACAAATAAGGTCAAGTTTCTATTGCATGTAATATAATTCTAATTATAATTATCTTAATTTGCTATTTTCAGAGGAGATGGACAACAACAAAGCATCGGCCGGCATAACAAACACACATATGTATGTATGTATGTACACAATGCACATATGGGCATTGTGTTGCATGCCGGCCAACTCTGCCGTCCCCCCCCTGGTCGTCATAGATGGATGGAATCACCCGCAAATGTAATGGAAGGTAAGTAAATGTAATGTTTTGCGGATGTTTCTTATTAACTAATTTATTTATTTGGGGCGGGCAAATTTGCGCGCCCCGTTTTCAGCGCCGTCGTCGGAGTGGATTTTGCTGCTGTTGCTGCTGGATTCTGGCTGCTGGTACTGGATGCAGATGACGGCTTCTGGTGAAGATGGCCCCTTACAGGGGGCACCAGTGGCGCAGGTCCGGCCACCAGTGGATTGGATGGATACTCGCACACACATTAGCACCCTCAGCGACTCGGGTCCGGCCGCCTGGAGAGTGCGTGTATTGGCGTGTGTATGTGTGCGAGTGTCGGAATTGGCGAGCCTCTGGACGGACCATCCAGAGTTGTCCCACTCGACCATAGATAAGCGGCTCTGGTCCGGCCGCCTGCAGGTGAGTGTTTGTTGTAGTCGCTTTGTGTTTGTTTTATTTATTTATTTTAATTTCTTCCTCTTTTTATTTTCAGGTTTTCTGTTGTGGCTCCGTCGTCGGATTAATGGCTGTCCGCGCCATCATTAAATACACCCTCTATGGACCAGAAGGGTGTATGGATTTGGAAGGGATGATGGCGTGAGGATTTGCAGTGGGCGTGGCATGTTTGCGCGCCCATTGTCCAACACATGACCACCATCAAGCGGCTGCTGGTCCGGCCGCCCGCTGGTAAGTACGTGTTTTCATTATTTGTTGATTTTTGCATCCTGTTTTAATTTGTATTTATTTCTTCCAGATACCTGTGCAGGGCTGCTCGCTGGTGTGGACTTGGATGCTGTTGCTGCTGCTGCTGCTGCTGCTGGTTGCTGGTTGGTGAGTATTTGTTGTTTTATATTTATATTTATTGTATTTAATTAATTCTCTTTTATTTCAGGTTTCTCCGCAGTTGATTTATTCCTTTTTTATTTATTTCAGATTTATCTTTTAGTGGCTGCGTCGTCGATGTGGATTTGGATGCTGCTGTTGCTGCTGCTGGATGCTGTTTGGTGAGTATGTGTATTTGTTGATTTGTTTTTGTATTTAATTTTAATTGGTTCTTTCTTTTGTTTCAGGTTGCTCTGCCGTGGCTGCGTCGTCGCAAAGGATTGGATGCTGTTGCTGATTGCTGCTTCTGTTTGCCGGCCGCTTGCAGGTAAGTGAGTTATTTGTTAATTTATTTTTGTATTTTATTTTAATTGTTCTTTTCTTTTATTTCGGGTTTCTCTGTCGTGGCTGCGTCGTCGATGAATGTCGGCAACGTCCTCGACCAATACACTCTCCATGGACCAGGCGAGTGTTTCCCAATGGTGAGGATGGTCGGCGTAAGGATTTGTGGAGGGCGTGGCATGTTGAGGCGGCCCGTGTCCAGCACTAAACCAAGTGCAAACGGCTGTTAATCCGGCCGCCTGTACGTAAGTGTGCGTATTTGCTGTTTATGTGTTTGTTTGTTGTTTTAATTGTTTCTTTTTAATTTCAGATTTACAGCACAGGCTGCATCGTCGGATAGTGGGATCCAAATCTCGTTCCTTGCACCAAAAGGATGTGTATCGGCTTGGAGATGGTGAAGGCGTGGGGATTAGCGGAGGGCGTGGCATGTTTGAGCGCCCCGTGTCCAACTCTCGACTGGAATCAAACGGTTTCTGGTCGGTCCGCTTGCAGATGAGTGTTTTCTTTCTGGATTTTTTGTTTGTATGTTTTGTTTTAATTGATTTATTTTATTTTATTTTCAGGTTAGCTGGAGAGGCTGCGTCGTCGCTAGGGATTGGATGCTGTTGCTGCTGCTGGTTGCCGGTCGCTTGCAGGTGAGTATTTGTGTTTAATGATTTGTTATTGTAATTTAATTGCTTCTTTCTTTTATTTCAGGTTTCCCTGTCAAGGCTGCGTCGTCACTAGGGATTGGATGCTGTTGCTGCTGCTGGTTGCCTGTCGCCTGCTGGTAAGTATTTATATTTGCTGTTTTGTGTTTTTAAATATTATTTTAATTGGTCCTCTTATATTTTAGGTTTTCTACAGAGGCTGGACCATTTGGCATTGTTTTTGGCCACCTCCTGGCAATCATTGGACCCAAGGGTGAGTAAATTTGTATGTCATTTTATTTTCTTTTAATTGTGTTTTCATTTTGCAGGTCAGTCCAAAATTGATGTGGCTGGAGTGTGGACATTTGACTCCTCAGTGGTACCCCTGCCAGGATACCAGGTTGTCCAGCTGGTGCCTCAGGTTCCGGCGGTAAGCTTCCACCTGGTTTAAGGAGTCATCTGTCCACGCTTCGTCCCCGTCATCTTCCATCTCGTCGCTGTCTGGCTCTGCTTCTGGAGCAGGGTCAAAGATGTAGGTGCGCGGCGGCACCGGTTCCTTGCTTGAATGCTGCAATGGATGAGGAGAGGACATTCCCCTCACAGGTTCCGGTGTCGCTGCAGACCCTAGTGCTGCTGCTGCTGGAGATGGATGTGGTGTCGCTGCTGGTGGAGCTGCTGGTGCAGTTGCTGGCGGAGTCTGCAGGTCTATTAGTCGGGTGAGTACTTTGAATATTTCCTCCATTCGAGACTCTAATTTGTCCAATCTTTTCATGCTCTCTCCTAACGCCTGGCTGCATGATCCGTGGACCTGGATCGGGTCTGTTTGGCGTTGTTGTTGCTGCGGCTGGCGTCTGGAGCTTGGATTGGCGGCCTGCTGCTGCTGCTGCTGTTGATGTTGTCGGCCCTGGCGCTGCGTCTGATGTGGCTGCTGCTGCTGATGCAGATGGCGTTGTCGTCGTCTGTCAGCTGGAGTAGCTGGCGTCTGAAATGGTGTCTGGGCTGGCGTCATCAATGGCTGCTGCTGCTGCTGCTGCTGACGTCGTCTGAGCCTAGGATCGGCTGGCGTCATTATTGGCTGCTGTTGCTGCTGCTGTTGGCGTCGGCGGGGATTGGCTGGCGTCTGGACTTGCTGCTGCTGCTGCTGTCGTCGCCTTGGATTTGCTGTTGTTGTTTCTGCCTGCTGGAGTTGCTGCTGGTGCCATTGCTGCTGCTTGTGATGCACAAGCATGGCGTTTTTGCGTCGCATCTCCTTCTTCATCGTCCTGTGGGACAGAAGACGGCCCCTAGCAGCCTTAAAGGAAGGACATCCCTTGTAGGCGCTAATGTGGCTGCCCTGGCAGTTGGCACACTTCGGAGCCTCGGATCGAGGCTTGGCGCATGCAATGGTCATGTGCGCACCCGCACATTTCATGCAAACAGAGGCGCGTCTGCAATATGTGCGGGTGTGTCCGAATGCCTGGCACCTGTGACATTGTGCGGGATCGACTGGCTTGGCCTGCCTCACCACGGAGACCGTCTGGGTGCCCAGTTGGGTCAGCAGGAGGACATCTAAATGGCTGCTGTCTGTTTTGGGGGCCACTTCGACCTCAAATGAGTCGAGCGGTTGGCCATCCCGCTTGCTGCGTACGACGCGAATAAATCTTGCCGTGTAACCATTTAATTCCAGCTCGTTTTTAATTGTACTTTGGCTTGTGGAATGGTGGAGCTGTCGGATGATGACCCTAAAGCCACGGTCAAACTTATGCTGGTGTGTGAAGTGGCCGCCAAGAGTGTCCACATCCCCTAGGATTGCCATAATAGCGTCCCTGGAGACCATATCTTTCGCCTGTATACGGATTCCATTTCGGCTGATTAGCTTCGTTGTGTATTTGGAGTTTCCCACCCTAGGGTCATCGCGCAGTAGATCCAGTAATGGCATAATGTTTGGTACCGCTGGCAGGATTATGGGTGGGGGAATTGGCTGCTGGTTCTGCCGCTGCATCTCCAGTAGCTGCCTGGCAGTGGGGACATGGAGGCTGGAGGGCAAATGCAAGCTAAGGGCAGCACCCAAGGGAGCCCTGTCGCTGTTGTTGCTGCTGCTGCTGCTGATGTTGTTGTTGCTTTTGCTTATGCTGTTGCTGTTGGTGCTGGCAATGTTCGCCCCACCATTGGCTGCATTTGCGGGGGTGTGGGGGCGATTTAGTTGGGCACCTATAGCTAGAGCTGGAGCTGAGTCAGGGGCATTTGTGGGGGCAGAAACAGGGGCATATTTGGGCATTGGATTTGTTTTTGTTCTTGCCTGTATTTGTTGCTGTAGAAACAGCTGCTGGCGAGGCCGTCGCTTGGCCAGGGCATTGTTGGCCTCCTCGTCGTCGGCATCTCTATCGATGGCCATAGCGTCGCCGTGCTCATCATATTCGTCGTCGTCTTCTTCCTCGTCGACATCAGCATGGGCTCGCTTTAGTGGAGAGCGGGCGGCTCGCTTGGCTGCCGCTGCCGCAGAGGTGGATGGCAATTCCGAGTTGGCTGTCGTTATTGTTGTTGCTGCAGTGGTGGTTGTTTTGGCTGGTGTTGTTGTTGTATGTGCTGCTGCTGCTGCAGTCCGCTGCTGCTGTTGCTGTTGTTGTTGCTGATGCTGATGATTGGCGCTGCCAGATAACAGAGCATTTAACAGACTGTGTCTGGCTGCTGCTGATATTGGCTGCATCACTGTTGTGTTGGCGGGGGGCGCTAAAGCTGCTGCTATTGCTGCCGCTGCTGTTGTTGCTGTCGCTGCCGTCCCAAGCGTCGATCGAACCGAGTTCGAACCAACATATTGGTTCGATGTTGGCTCTCTCATATGCTGCTGCTGCTCACGAAGCTGAAGTTCGGGCCTTGCATTTATGTTGCTTTCTCTCGCTCCTTGCCGTTTCCGGCTCTCTCCACCCTTGTCGGATTCGGCAAGCGGGACGTTGCCTTCGTCTCCGTTGCATTTGCCGGTATTGGTGTGTGTGTGAGTGTGAGGAGGAGGCGGAGAAAAATGCATTTTTGGCGCGCTAGCGGGAGCTTGGCTTGGCTTCGCTTGGGTTAGCGGTGCCTTGGCACGGGCTGACGCCTCTGCCGCTGCCGCTGCGGCCATTGCCTCCAGGCCGAGATGGCTGGCGCTGCTGGTGCTGTTGTTTATGTTGTTGCTGTTTCTGCTGCAGGTGCTGGATGGGAATTGGAGAGGGCTTACGACTGGTGAAATGGACATTGTGGAGTCCGTGTCCAGCATAATGGTGACCAGGTCCTCTGTGTTGAGGTCATATGTGCCCAGTGGAGCAGATGCATCCAACTGGATTGTGGAATTGGAGGATGCAGCAGAGAGCCTTCTCTGCTGATATAGCTGGACTGCCGCCGCCAGCACCGCTTCGGCTGCCTCCACACTGGCGTCTATTGGGCTGATTGCGGCGTCAGAGTCATCGTCTGGCATGGAATTGGCTGCACCAGGGTAATCCCTGGCTGCGTCTCTTTCGACTCGTCGTCGTCGCTGTTGTTGTTGCTGCTGCTGGTGTCCATTGGCTCGTCGGGAGGTGGATTTTCGGGGCATTTTTAAATTGTCGAATTGGAATTAAATGTCAATTTTAATTATAATAAGGGTTTTTAGCGCGTCGCGTCGGCCGTGTGTGTGTGGATTTTAATTTGTCGTTTTATATTTGTCGTTTTATTTATTTGCGTTTGCGTTTGCATGTACATATGTGTTGGCTTTTAGTTTGTTCTTTTTTTTTCACTTTCTTTTGTTCCCCCTCTCTTCCCTTTTGGGAAGAAATAAAATGGCTGGGAATTTGTCTTTTTATTTTTAATTTATTCTCTCTGCCGGCGCCACTGACAAACTAGTTTGCAGTGGATTACGCGCAGGTCTCTGGTTTATTGTTTTCGTTTAGATATTTTCACACAATTTTCAGTGTAGCGTAATTTGAACAATGTGTGTAGAGCTTAATTTTAACATGGTGGGGTTTTTATGTATTTTAAACAGTAATTGGCTGTTGCACAGTAATTGTTGGAGGTGACGGAGAGATTGTTTTAAACAATTGAACAAAAACTAGATGCAACGATTCACACACATGTTAAATTTAGTTGGCAAAAGACGCACAGGAAAAAATATTAAACAAAAAATGGTCAGAGACAGTGGCCCGCAAAGTGTATGCAAAGTTCTGGGATTTACTTTGGGCAGATGGTTGGCACAAGCAATCCAGATTTATTGGCATTTAAATCAAACCGATTCGCACACAGCACCTCACACACACGCACACACCGATCGTGGGCCGGGAGTCTTGCAGCTCCAGCGCTCGACTTGTACTTTTTTTTTTTTTTGGCGGGTGCGGACACGAAACGAATTTAACCGCTGCCTGTCAGAGTCAAAGATCAACTAGGGCGATGCCTCGGGCGCCAATATTGCTATAGGCAAAACTCAAGGGGATCGGCTCCAGTTGGTCTCTCTGGCATCCGCAGCAATGTGTGTGTCGATCGGTCAGGTATTGGAGAGAGTACAAGTGAGAGTCGAAAAGTGCAAGGTTCAGCAGGTCGAGTGTTCGTGTATGTGCAGTGCCAAAAAGCATGCTACGAACCAGTCTAACCCTGGTCAAAATTGCTTGTGCTTTGGCTTACGCCCTGTTTGAGTGGTATCAAGAAGGTGGGACTTTGCATAACATATAGATCAATACATTTAAATTCAAACCCTAAGGCAGTCAACATAAATATACATTCATTGTTTTGACGGTATTGCGGCACGTGTGTCATTCGACCCCTTCCTTACCCTTGCCACCTGCTGAAGGCAGGTGACTAGGAATGCAGCGTAGGTGCATGTGGTTCGGGCAATATCTAAGGGACGGTACTGGCATATGTAACAACACATAAACATATTTGGCACTAATACGGGACAAAAATTAAAAAATTCACACATATTAGGCCATATCGGCATGCGACAATTTGCCTGCCAAAGTCCGAAATTAATATTTTCCAAACAATGGCAGGCAAATTGCCGCGCAATACAAATTTGCCAACAATTATTGGCAGTTTTTAATGGCGAGTGTGAACAAAAATATTCACACTTAAATGTTGACACAGAATGGACAAATAGTGGGGGCCTTCTAGGGTTATTTGCAGGGTATATTGCGCAAGGTGGGGAAATGTCAAAATTTTGACATTTACAATTAGCCGCGTTCCGCACAGCGAAAACACATTGTCAGGTAAGTAGTGGAATATAAATATAGAAACAGAGGATTTAGTGGATGGCAAGGCTTGGAGTGGACAAAACAAAAGGTAAGTACACGAAATAAAATCACAAGCGCATGCAAACGGACTGGATTGGGGACAACTATTTACAGAAACTACAATGAAAAATTACACACATACAAAAGAGTGCAAAAACAAGACAATACGGATATACAACTGAACTACATTTAACACGACATTAAAAGAGACAATTTAAATAACAATTAAGGTCAAGTTTCTATTGCATGTAGTATAATTCTAATTATAATTATCTTAATTTGCTATTTTCAGAGGAGACGGACAACAACAAAGCATCGGCCGGCATAACAAACACACATATGTATGTATGTACACAATGCACATATGGGCATTGTGTTGCATGCCGGCCGACTCTGCCGTCCCCCCCCTGGTCGTCATAGATGGATGGAATCACCCGCAAATGTAATGAAAGGTAAGTAATTTATGTATTTGCGGATGATTCTTATTAACTAATTTATTTATTTGGGGCGGGCAAATTTGCGCGCCCCGTTTTCAGCGCCGTCGTCGGAGTGGATTTTGCTGCTGTTGCTGCTGGATTCTGGCTGCTGGTACTGGATGCAGATGACGGCTTCTGGTGAAGATGGCCCCTTACAGGGGGCACCAGTGGCGCAGGTCCGGCCACCAGTGGATTGGATGGATACTCGCACACACATTAGCACCCTCAGCGACTCGGGTCCGGCCGCCTGGAGAGTGCGTGTATTGGCGTGTGTATGTGTGCGAGTGTCGGAATTGGCGAGCCTCTGGACGGACCATCCAGAGTTGTCCCACTCGACCATAGATAAGCGGCTCTGGTCCGGCCGCCTGCAGGTGAGTGTTTGTTGTAGTCGCTTTGTGTTTGTTTTATTTATTTATTTTAATTTCTTCCTCTTTTTATTTTCGGGTTTTCTGCTGTGGCTGCGTCGTCGGATTAATGGCTGTCCGCGCCATCATTAAATACACCCTCTATGGACCAGAAGGGTGTATGGATTTGGAAGGGATGATGGCGTGAGGATTTGCAGTGGGCGTGGCATGTTTGCGCGCCCATTGTCCAACACATGACCACCATCAAGCGGCTGCTGGTCCGGCCGCCCGCTGGTAAGTACGTGTTTTCGTTATTTGTTGATTTTTGCATCTTGTTTTAATTTGTATTTATTTCTTCCAGATTCCTGTGCAGGGCTGCTCGCTGGTGTGGACTTGGATGCTGTTGCTGCTGCTGCTGGTTGCTGGTTGGTGAGTATTTGTTGTTTTATATTTATATTTATTGTATTTAATTAATTCTCTTTTATTTCAGGTTTCTCCGCAGTTGATTTATTCCTTTTTTATTTATTTCAGATTTATCTTTTAGTGGCTGCGTCGTCGATGTGGATTTGGATGCTGCTGTTGCTGCTGCTGGATGCTGTTTGGTGAGTATGTGTATTTGTTGATTTGTTTTTGTATTTAATTTTAATTGGTTCTTTCTTTTGTTTCAGGTTGCTCTGCCGTGGCTGCGTCGTCGCAAAGGATTGGATGCTGTTGCTGATTGCTGCTTCTGTTTGCCGGCCGCTTGCAGGTAAGTGAGTTATTTGTTAATTTATTTTTGTATTTTATTTTAATTGTTCTTTTCTTTTATTTCGGGTTTCTCTGTCGTTTGTTTGTCGTATGCTGCGGTGGCAATACTTATACTAGTTCATCGGAACGTTAACCAGCTCCAACCTGGATCTGAACCAGCAGGTTCAGGGGAGCCAGTTCACGTTCCGATGAATATATTTTATTGTATCAATACTATCCTTAGCATTATCTTACAATTATTTGGGGCTGCTATTTTACTTATAGTGGTATGCGTTTGCCTGCTGACTGCTGTTTTGCAGCCATAGGCAACGCATACGTCACTTTGGGCAGACTGAATTCACCTCTGCTGGCAACTCTGCCAGCGCATTCTTTGAAATTAAACACACATCTCGACCCCAACAGCGGTCCACTGATTGGGGGAGGCGAATGTAAAAATAATTATAGATAAGTGACTAAAACTAATGATAATATATATATGTAGTAGTAAGAGATAAAATGAAACAATTAGTATAAGTATTAATTCTATGTTATTGTTATGTCTTCATGTATTGTCTTCCTTCTTATATATTCATTCTCGCTGCCTTCTGGTCCGAGGCAGCGAGAAATGTATGTGGTGTGTATGTCGTGTGTTTGTGTGTATGTGCGTGTGAGTGGAGGAGTGCTCGAATATATCCCAATGGGATGAGATATTCTCGAGCGTTGTTGGTGGTGGCATCTCACTTCCTCTCAAGGGGCGCCTCATCTCTTGCGGATTAGTTGAGTGCCTTACACAATGGTCTCAACCAATCCGGTGCCGGGCGTTGCTGGTACTGGCGTCCTGTGTTTCTGCCTCTCCTTCTCCAACAGTCAAGTCGACAATATCGAACTGCGCATGTTCGTCAGCAGCAATAAATGAATTTAATATTGCTGCTGTTGATGTTGTTGTTGGCTGCAGATCTTCAGTGAATGAATTAACCCCCGAACTTGCGCGTTCTCTTGCCCTTGCTAGTATGTCTGTGGAGAAATAGCTTGATGTGGCCGTTGGTACGTCTTGCTGAGGGGGTGGTAAGGGGCTCCTCGTACCCTGAGTAGCCCATGGCTCGCATGGCTCTCCTGTTACCTGCATCCGCCCTGTCTCTCCAAAGTTGCTCCATCTCAGTGTAAGGCCGCTGATATGGAACAACTTCCATACGGTCCCATTCTTGTTTCTCCACTTCCTTGCGTAGATGCGCTTTCAAATACTCGGAATATCGAGGCCTGGTTAGTCTGCGGGGGACATATGGATCGTTGATTACTGCTGCTGCTTCCGTGTTGGTGTGCGTCCTCATACGGTCAACGTATCTCTTACAAACTTTCGCATAAACCTCATCCACGGTCTCAAGGCCCAGGTCCCGATGGATGGTATCGTTACGAACATACCATGGGGCATTAGTGATAGTCCGTAACGTTTTGTTCTGCTCAGTTTGTAGGCGACCAAATTCGAGACTAGAGGCAAGTGGGCCCCAAACAGGCAGTGTGTATTGCCATATGGGTGCGATGACTTGCCTATAGAGTATGACTTTAGCGTTCAGGCATAGTTTGCTGTTGCTGTTCAGCAGCCAATGAAGCTTCTTCACTCTAGCCTTGATTTTAGAGATAGTTGCCGTGATATGGTGGTGGCATTGCAACTTGGTATCCAGGCGAACTCCGAGATAGGGATGAAAAGAGACAGTTTCCAGGATCTGTCCAGCAATGTTGGGAACGAACATACCCTCAGGTTCCAGGGTATTCCGGAGAGTGTGAAAAACATGTACTGTTTTGGAGGCATTGATGGTGATTCCCCACTTTATGGCCCAGTCAGAGACTCTGCCCAGAAACCGGTTCAAATTGGAGATGGCTACCCGCTGGGTACTGCCTCTGGTTAAAATGGCTGTGTCGTCAGCATACGTCGCCAGCAACATATTCGGATCGCGTGGGATGGGCATATCAGCCGTATACAAGTTGTATAGGACCGGCCCCAGTACACTGCCTTGAGGGACCCCAGCCATTATTACCTTCTCTCCAGATTTGACACCACCTGGGCACTCGACCATAAAGGTACGTCCATCCAAGTAGCTGCTGAGGCATCTATATAGTGCCGTCGGAAGCAGCTGTCTCATTTTGTGTTTCAGGCCAGTGTGCCAGACCCTGTCAAATGCCTCTTGGATGTCCATGTAAACTGCTGAGCAAAACATGTTCTTCTCATACGTCTCTAGTATGAACTTGATGACCCTTCCGATTTGTTGCTCAGCTGCATGTTCGTGCCTGAAACCGAACTGGTGGTTAGGAATTGCCTCAATAAATCCGCCTGCTTCCATCATCCTGGTCAGTAGAAGTCGCTCAAACAATTTGATAGACCAGACAGCAAGCTGATAGGTCTGTAGGAGGCCAATTTGTCAGCTGGCTTGCCAGGCTTGGGGATCATTGAGACCACAGCTCGTTTCCAGAGGCTCGGGAAGCAGCCAAATTTTAGCGCACTGTTGCAAATTAGCACAAGGTAGAGCAGGGCAGATTTGGGAAGCAGTTTGATAGTCCGGTTGTCGATGTTGTCCATTCCAGGGGATTTTCTCAATTTCAGGTCCTTGATCTGTGTCTCCACTTCAGCCAAAGTGACTGGTCTGAAGCTAGAGTTGGGTGTGGGGGGCTCCATCAGATCCATAGACTCCTCGATTGATCGTCTGTCCTCCTCAGAATTGGCTAGTAAAGGCTTAAATCTCTGCTCAAGGTGTAGAGCAAAAGACTCAGCCTTTTCCTCCGTGCTCTTGCACCACGGGTCATCAATATCCCCTTCTCCGTCCTCAACAAAGCGCCTCACAGGTAGATCAGCAGGAGGCTGCCTTTTCAGCCCATTGGTCAGCCTCCACAGTTTCTGCATGCTGTATCTATCTGTGGGATCAATAGCAGCCAGTTGAGTGTCGATTCGTCTCGCCTTTGCAGCCTCGATCTCCTTGTGGATCCTATTCGCCAACGCATTATGCAGCTGTTGCGCTGCCGGATCGCGTCTTTTCCTCAGCAGGTTCCGCAGACGCCTCTTGGTGTCAATCATCAGGCGGACACGATTCGTCAAAGGCACCTCTGCCTGCAATCTGGGTCGGACGGGCCTCATCAGATTGCTCCTAGCAAGCTCAGCAGCTTGAATGATGTTGTTCTGCAGAATGTTTGCAGCATCATCAACATCCTCAGCTGACCTTAACTCCGTGTTAAGGTGTATGTGTGAGTCCAGCCAGGACTGGAACGTCGACACGTTTGAGCCTGCCGGCAGCAGGCGCCTTTTCGTAGTCATCTCCGCTGGAGACTCTCGGATCTCGATAAACATGGGCAAATGATCGGAAGAAAGCTCGTTCTGGTCGTGTATGCGTAGCAGCTCACCTCGGATGCCTTTGTATACAGCAAAGTCGATCGCTGAGGGGGCGTGAAGGGTGTTGTATGGAAAGTGTGTTGGCGATCCAGTAGCCAAAACATTGCAGCTGCTCCTCTGTATCGACCTGAGCAAGGTTCCTCCCCTCTGGCAAGCTCTAAGATTGCCCCACCATGAGTTCTTAGCGTTCCAGTCGCCTGCAGCGATGAAATGCGAGCCAAATTGGCCAAACTGTTGCTCAAAACTCTCCTCCGTCCATTCCTGCTGCGGTGGGCAGTAAATGGACCATATGCTGACACGCATGCTACCATGCAACGTTACGTGAACACCAGCAGCCTGGATGTGTTCTGTGGAAATGCAAGGCAGTGATATATGGGGGATTGTAGATCTAATTAGGAGTAAAGCGCCTCCTCGACTAGACCCAGATGGATGGTGAGTTGTATATGTGCAGTATCCATGCACGCTGAAGGTTTCTGAGTTTTTAAAATGAGACTCAGAAACCATCATGACGTCCACTTTGTGCCTGCACATGTATTGCTCCAGCTCAGCAGTCTTCCCACGAAGCCCGAGGCGTTCCAAAATACAATTTTGGAACAATCATCGCCCGACTGGCGCCGATTTGACGAGGAGAATTCCCGGTGAATGGTCTATACATTTCGGGCCAAAGTATTGGCCTGAATTGTGGCGAGTAGACATTCCGTGAGCCTTGTCATCTGTTCGACTAATTGGTCCATTTTGTTTTCCAGTCTCTGAGTAGCTTCAGCCACCGCTGGCTGGACCCGCTCCTGAGTTAACAGGCTGATTAGTGTGTCAAGTTTCCGGCTCAGATCACTGGAATGGACCGACTGACTGCCCAGCCCAGGACGTGAAACAGCTTCAGCAGCCAGGACATCGACATAAGTTGGCGCATTTTGCCACACCTGCTGCCTCACAGGCAGGGGCTGAGTAGAACTCTGAGGCTGGCCACAGCGTACAGCAGAAGCATAGCTGCCTTGGAGCACAGGTGGTGCTGGAGCTCTGGCGCCTGAGCGCGCACGACGTCGGCTTGATTGCTGCAGCTCCGGAAAGCCCTTCTGGTTCATGTTGGGTGGCACTCGGGGTCGTCGCAAGCCCACAGCGGCTGGTAAGGTAGGCAAATTTAGCTTTGACAACATATTGTTCGTCTTTACTAAACCGCTTTCCCTTTTCTTGCAGTACTCCTTGAATTTCGTGCACCCACGGTAGTTGGCAACATGGGCACCTCCACAATTTGCACACTTTGGTGTCTCCTCACGCTTCTTGGGGCAGTCTTTGGGCTCATGCTTGTCCCCACATTTCACACAGATAACTGCACGGCTGCAGTAGTTCTTGGTGTGCCCGAACATTTGGCATTTGTGGCACTGAGGCACTCCAGGAGACCGTATTGGCTTCTCGATTTTAACCCGCTGGCTGCAGATAGCGGTCACCTCAAAGATGGACTGATTGTTAGCTTTGGGCTCCAACTCGACTTCGAAAAGGTCCAATGGTTCCTTTGTGAACCGCTTGTAAATATTTGAAATGTGCCTGACCACATGTCCCATAGCTTTGAGTTGTTCGCACACCCAAGCTGTGGGTGTCGAACGATGAAGGTGGCGTATAACAACGCGCAGGCCCTTGTCGCTCCTCAAGCGAAAGGTGTGAAAATCGACACCTTGTCCGTCCGAATCCTTAGCGCTGAGCATTTGGACCAGCTTCCTGTGACCGTCAATTGTGTGACAGGTCACTTTTAAGCATCCATTCGCAGTGGGCTTTGTTTCGTACGAACCCACTCCAATAGCTGCGTCGATTCCCCGCAGCAAGGGAACAATTTCCCCTAACATTAGGAATATAAATGGGGACTGGCCGCACAATTTTGGCGTCAGCAGAAGTAGCATTTTGGACACTGCTATTGTTGGGAACAGGGGCTGATCTGGTGTCTGAAGAGGGCCTGTTGTTGGGCACAGGTAACTCCAGCTCCGATTCTCCCACGCTGCAGTCATCCACAGCCATAGACTCGTTGTCCGATAGGATCTCAAAGAAGTTTCTGGACGTAGGGGTATCAGCAGCATTAGTCTTGGATCGGGTCCGGTAAGTAGCCTTGGAAATAATCGAAGCCGCCATCTTCGCGGTAGGTTTCGCGATAGTGGAGCCCTGGATAGCAGAGCGCTTTCCTTTTCGAGCGTCAGACTCCGCTCGGAGTTTGGCGCTGAGCTGCAGTTCAACTGCATTCTTAGCCTGCTGCTCCTTCAGCAGCTCCGTGAGAGTCTTCTGCCTCATTGTCTTGGCACTCGAACTCAAAATGGGATTAGCTGCAGCGGCATTTTTTTAATTTATTCTCTCTGCCGGCGCCACTGACAAATTAGTTTGCAGTGGATTACGCGCAGGTCTCTATTTTATTATTTTCGTTTAGATATTTTCACAATTTTCAGTGTAGCGTAATTTGAACAATGTGGATTGAGCTTAATTTTAACATGGTGGGGTTTTTATGTATTTAAACAGTAATTGAATGTTGCACAGTAATTGTTGGAAATGACGAAGAGATTGTTTTAAACAATTGAACAAAAACTACATGCAACAATTCACACACATGTAAAATTTAATTGGCAAAAAAAACGCACAGGAAAAAAATATTAAACAAAAAAATGGTCAGAGACAGTTGCCCGCAAAGTGTATGCAAAGTTCTGGGATTTTATGGGCAGATGGTTGGCACAAGCAATCCAGATTTATTGGCATTTAAATCAGACCGATTCGCACTCGGCACCTCACACACACGCACACACCGATCGTAGGCCGGGAGTCTTGCAGCTCCGGCGCTCGACTTGTACTTTTTATTTTTATTGGCGGGTGCGGACACGAACCGAATTTCAGACACGGAACCGCTGCCTGTCAGAGTCAAAGATCAACTAGAGCGATGCCTCGGGCGCCAATATTGCTATAGGCAAAACTCAAGGGGATCGGCTCCAGTTGGTCTCTCTGGCATCCGCAGCAATGCGTCTGTCGATCGGTCAGGTGTTGGAGAGAGTACAAGTGAGAGTCGAAGAGTGCAAGGTTCAGCAGGTCGAGTGTTCGTGTATGTGCAGTGCCAAAAAGCATGCTACGAACCAGTCTAACCTTGGTCAAAATTGCTTGTGCTTTGGCTTACGCCCTGTTTGAGTGGTCAAGAAGGTGGGACTTTGCATAACATATAGATCAATTCATTTAAATTTAAACCCTAAGGCAGTCAACATAAATATACATTCATTGTTTTGACGGTATTGCGGCACGTGTGTCATTCGACCCCTTCCTTACCCTTGCCACCTGCTGAAGGCAGGTGACTAGGAATGCAGCGTAGGTGCATGTGGTTCGGGCAATATCTAAGGGACGGTACTGGCATATGTAACAACACATAAACTTATTTGGCACTAATACGGGACAAAAATTAAAAAATGCACACATATTAGGCCATATCGGCATGCGACAATTTGCCTGCCAAAGTCCGAAATTAATATTTTCCAAACAATGGCAGGCAAATTGCCGCGCAATACAAATTTGCCAACAATTATTGGCAGTTTTTAATGGCGAGTGTGAACAAAAATATTCACACTTAAATGTTGACACAGAATGGACAAATAGTGGGGGCCTTCTAGGGTTATTTGCAGGGTATATTGCGCAAGGTGGGGAAATGTCAAAAATGTTTACATTTACAATTAGCCGCGTTCCGCACAGCGAAAACACATTGTCAAGGTAAGTAATGGAATATAGATATAAAGACAGAGGATTTCGTGGATGGCAAGGCTTGGAGTGGACAAAACAAAAGGTAAGTACACGAAATAGAATCACAAGCGCATGCAAACGGACTGGATTGGGGACAACTATTTACAGAAACTACAATGAAAAATTACACACATACAAAAGAGTGCAAAAACAAGACAATACGGATATACAACTGAACTACATTTAACACGACATTAAAAGAGACAATTTAAATAACAATTAAGGTCAAGTTTCTATTGCATGTAGTATAATTCTAATTATAATTATCTTAATTTGCTATTTTCAGAGGAGACGGACAACAACAAAGCATCGGCCGGCATAACAAACACACATATGTATGTATGTACACAATGCACATATGGGCATTGTGTTGCATGCCGGCCGACTCTGCCGTCCCCCCCCTGGTCCTCATAGATGGATGGAATCACCCGCAAATGTAATGAAAGGTAAGTAATTTATGTATTTGCGGATGATTCTTATTAACTAATTTATTTATTTGGGGCGGGCAAATTTGCGCGCCCCGTTTTCAGCGCCGTCGTCGGAGTGGATTTTGCTGCTGTTGCTGCTGGATTCTGGCTGCTGGTACTGGATGCAGATGACGGCTTCTGGTGAAGATGGCCCCTTACAGGGGGCACCAGTGGCGCAGGTCCGGCCACCAGTGGATTGGATGGATACTCGCACACACATTAGCACCCTCAGCGACTCGGGTCCGGCCGCCTGGAGAGTGCGTGTATTGGCGTGTGTATGTGTGCGAGTGTCAAAATTGCAGAGCCTCTGGACGGACCATCCAGAGTTGTCCCACTCGACCATAGATAAGCGGCTCTGGTCCGGCCGCCTGCAGGTGAGTGTTTGTTGTAGTCGCTTTGTGTTTGTTTTATTTATTTATTTTAATTTCTTCCTCTTTTTATTTTCAGGTTTTGAGTTGTGGCTCCATCGTCGGATTAATGGCTGTCCGCGCCATCATTAAATACACCCTCTATGGACCAGAAGGGTGTATGGATTTGGAAGGGATGATGGCGTGAGGATTTGCAGTGGGCGTGGCATGTTTGCGCGCCCATTGTCCAACACATGACCACCATCAAGCGGCTGCTGGTCCGGCCGCCCGCTGGTAAGTACGTGTTTTCGTTATTTGTTGATTTTTGCATCTTGTTTTAATTTGTATTTATTTCTTCCAGATACCTGTGCAGGGCTGCTCGCTGGTGTGGACTTGGATGCTGTTGCTGCTGCTGCTGGTTGCTGGTTGGTGAGTATTTGTTGTTTTATATTTATATTTATTGTATTTAATTAATTCTCTTTTATTTCAGGTTTCTCCGCAGTTGATTTATTCCTTTTTTATTTATTTCAGATTTCTCTTTTAATGGCTGCGTCGTCGATGTGGATTTGGATGCTGCTGCTGCTGCTGAATGCTGTTTGGTGAGTATTTGTATTTGTTGTTTTTATTTGTATTTATTGTATTTAATTGATTCTTTTTTATTTCAGGTTTCTCAGCAGAGGAAATAGCCGCCCACGATCGCTTCCTGTGGACTCTCCTTGGACCAGAAGGAAGTGACTGGGCTTGCGGTGGATGCTTGGATGCTGTTGCTGCTGCTGGTTGCCATCGCTTGTAGGTAAGTGAGTTTATTTGTTGATTTGTTTTTGTATTTAATTTTAATTGGTTCTTTCTTTTGTTTCAGGTTGCTCTGCAGTGGCTGCGTCGTCGCAAAGGATTGGATGCTGTTGCTGATTGCTGCTTCTGGTTGCCGGCCGCTTGCAGGTAAGTGAGTTATTTGTTAAATTATTTTTGTATTTTATTTTAATTGTTCTTTTCTTTTATTTCGGGTTTCTCTGTCGTGGCTGCGTCGTCGATGAGTGTCGGCAACGTCCTCGACCAATACACTCTCCGTGGACCAGAAGAGTGTTTCCCAATGGAGAGGATGGTCGGCATAAGGATTTGTGGAGGGCGTGGCATGTTAAGGCGTCCCGTGTCCAGCACCAAACCAAGTGCAAACGGCTGTTAATCCGGCCGCCTGCAGGTAAGTGTGCGTATTTGCTGTTTATGTGTTTGTTTGTTGTTTTAATTGTTTCTTTTTAATTTCAGATTTACAGCACAGGCTGCATCGTCGAATAGTGGGATCCAAATCTCGTTTCTTGCACCAAAAGGATGTGTATCGGCTTGGAGATGGTGAAGGCGTGGGGATTAGCGGAGGGCGCGGCATGTTTGAGCGCCCCGTGTCCAGCTCTCGACTGGAATCAAACGGTTTCTAGTCGGTCCGCTTGCAGATGAGTGTTTTCTTTCTGGATTTTTTGTTTGTATGTTTTGTTTTAATTGATTTATTTTATTTTATTTTCAGGTTAGCTGGAGAGGCTGCGTCGTCGCTGGGGATTGGATGCTGTGCATTGTTTTTGGCCACCTCCTGGCAATCATTGGACCCAAGGGTGAGTAAATTTGTATGTCATTTTATTTTCTTTTAATTGTGTTTTCATTTTGCAGGTCAGTCCAAAATTGATGTGGCTGGAGTGTGGACATTTGACTCCTCAGTGGTACCCCTGCCAGGATACCAGGTTGTCCAGCTGGTGCCTCAGGTTCCGGCGGTAAGCTTCCACCTGGTTTAAGGAGTCATCTGTCCACGCTTCGTCCCCGTCATCTTCCATCTCGTCGCTGTCTGGCTCTGCTTCTGGAGCAGGGTCAAAGATGTAGGTGCGCGGCGGCACCGGTTCCTTGCTTGAATGCTGCAATGGATGAGGAGAGGACATTCCCCTCACAGGTTCCGGTGTCGCTGCAGACCCTAGTGCTGCTGCTGCTGGAGATGGATGTGGTGTCGCTGCTGGTGGAGCTGCTGGTGCAGATGCTGGCGGAGTCTGCAGGTGGATTAGTCGGGTGAGTACTTTGAATATTTCCTCCATTCGAGACTCTAATTTGTCCAATCTTTTCATGCTCTCTCCTAACGCCTGGCTGCATGATCCGTGGACCTGGATCGGGTCTGTTTGGCGTTGTTGTTGCTGCGGCTGGCGTCTGGAGCTTGGATTGGCGGCCTGCTGCTGCTGCTGCTGTTGCTGTTGATGTTGTCGGCCCTGGCGCTGCGTCTGATGTGGCTGCTGCTGCTGATGCAGATGGCGTTGTCGTCGTCTGTCAGCTGGAGTAGCTGGCGTCTGAAATGGTGTCTGGGCTGGCGTCATCAATGGCTGCTGCTGCTGCTGCTGCTGACGTCGTCTGAGCCTAGGATCGGCTGGCGTCATTATTGGCTGCTGTTGCTGCTGCTGTTGGCGTCGGCGGGGATTGGCTGGCGTCTGGACTTGTTGCTGCTGCTGCTGCTGTCGTCGCCTTGGATTTGCTGTTGTTGTTTCTGCCTGCTGGAGTTGCTGCTGGTGCCATTGCTGCTGCTTGTGATGCACAAGCATGGCGTTTTGCGTCGCATCTCCTTCTTCATCGTCCTGTGGGACAGAAGACGGCCCCTAGCAGCCTTGAAGGAAGGGCATCCCTTGTAGGCGCTGATGTGGCTGCCCTGGCAGTTGGCACACTTCGGAGCCTCGGATCGAGGCTTGGCGCATGCAATGGTCATGTGCGCACCCGCACATTTCATGCAAACAGAGGCGCGTCTGCAATATGTGCGGGTGTGTCCGAATGCCTGGCACCTGTGGCATTGCGCCGGATCCACAGGCTTGGACTGCCTCACCACTGTGACCGTCTGGGTGCCCAGTTGGGTCAGCAGGAGGACATCTAAATGGCTGCTGTCTGTTTTGGGGGCCACTTCGACCTCAAATGAGTCGAGCGGTTGGCCATCCCGCTTGCTGCGTACGACGCGAATAAATCTTGCCGTGTAACCATTTAATTCCAGCTCGTTTTTAATTGTGTTTGGGTCTGTGGAATGGTGCAGCTGTCGGATTATGACCCGAAAGCCACGGTCGTGCTTGTGCTGGTGCGTGTAGTGGCCGCCAACAATTTGTCCATCGCCCAAGACAGCCATGATGGCGTCTCTGGAGGCCATATCCTTGGCCTGGATACGGATCCCAGTGCGGCTGATGAGCTTCGTCGTGTAGTTAAGATTTCCCACCCTAGGATCCTCTCGAATCAGATCCAAAAGTGGCATTATATTTGGGACTGATGGCAGGATTATGGGTGGGGGAATTGGCTGCTGGTTCTGCCGCTGCATCTCCAGAAGCTGCCTGGCAGTGGGAGCATGGAGGCTGGAGGGCAAATGCAGGCTAAGGGCAGCACCCAAGGGAGCCCTGTCGCTGTTGTTGCTGCTGCTGCTGCTGATGTTGTTGTTGCTTTTGCTTATGCTGTTGCTGTTGGTGCTGGCAATGTTCGCCCCACCATTGGCTGCATTTGCGGGGGTGTGGGGGCGATTTAATTGGGCACCTATAGCTAGAGCTGGAGCTGAGGCAGGGGCATTTGTGGGGGCAGAAACAGGGGCATATTTGGGCATTGGCTTTGTTTTTGTTCTTGCCTGTATTTGTTGCTGTAAAAACAGCTGCTGGCGAGGCCGTCGCTTGGCCAGGGCATTGTTGGCCTCCTCGTCGTCGGCATCTCTATCGATGGCCATAGCGTCGCCGTGCTCATCATAGTCGTCGTCGTCTTCTTCTTCATCGACATCAGCATGGGCGCGCTTTAGTGGAGAGCGGGCGGCTCGCTTGGCTGCCGCTGCCGCAGAGGTGGATGGCAATTCCGAGTTGGCTGTCGTTATTGTTGTTGCTGCAGTGGTGGTTGTTTTGGCTGGTGTTGTTGTTGTATGTGCTGCTGCTGCTGGAGTCCGCTGCTGCTGTTGCTGTTGTTGTTGTTGTTGCTGATGATTGGCGCTGCCAGATAACAGAGCAGTTAACAGACTGTGTCTGGCTGCTGCTGTTAAAGGCTGCATCGCTGTAGTATTGGCGGGGGTCGCTAGAGCTGCTGCTATTTCTGCCGCTGCTGTTGTTGCTGTCGCTGCCGTCCCAAGCGGCGATCGAACCGAGTTCGAACCAACATATTGGTTCGATGTTGGCTCTCTCATATGCTGCTGCTGCTGCTCACGAATTTCTCTCGCTCCTTGCCGTTTCCGGCTCTCTCCACCCTTGTCGGATTCGGCAAGCGGGACGTTGCCTTCGTCTCCGTTGCATTTGCCGGTATTGGTGTGTGTGTGAGTGTGAGGAGGAGGCGGAGAAAAATGCATTTTTGGCGCGCTAGCGGGAGCTTGGCTTGGCTTCGCTTGGGTTAGCGGTGCCTTGGCACGGTCTGACGCCTCTGCCGCTGCCGCCGCGGCCATTGCCTCCAGGCCGAGATGGCTGGCGCTGCTGATGCCGCTGCTGATGCTTATGATGCTGTTGTTGTTGCTGTTGATGATGTTGCTGGCTCTGGTGCGGGCAATGGGGGCGATTTGCGGCGGGCTTGTGACCGGGGAATTGGACACAGTGGTGTCCATTCCCATCATAGTGGCAGCCATGTCCTCGGTGCAGAGTGGATCCACTGCGTCCATCTGGGTGGATGCAACGGAGGATGCAGCAGAGAGGCGTCTCTGCCGGTATAGCTGGACTGCCGCCGCCAGCACCGCTTCGGCTGCCGCTATGTTGTTTACGTTGGCGTCTATTGGGCTGATTGCGGCGTCAGAGTCATCGTCTGGCATGGAATTGGCTGCACCAGGGTAATCCCTGGCTGCGTCTCTTTCGACTCGTCGTCGTCGCTGTTGTTGTTGCTGCTGCTGGTGTCCATTGGCTCGTCGGGAGGTGGATTTTCGGGGCATTTTTAAATTGTCGAATTGGAATTAAATGTCAATTTTAATTATAATAAGGGTTTTTAGCGCGTCGCGTCGGCCGTGTGTGTGTGGATTTTAATTTGTCGTTTTATTTATTTGCGTTTGCGTTTGCATGTACATATGTGTTGGCTTTTAGTTTGTTCTTTTTTTTTCACTTTCTTTTATTCCCCCTCTCTTCCCTTTTGGGAAGAAATAAAATGGCTGGGAATTTGTCTTTTTTTATTTAATTTATTCTCTCTGCAGGCGCCACTGACAAATTAGTTTGCAGTGGATTACGCGCAGGTCTCTATTTTATTATTTTCGTTTAGATATTTTCACAATTTTCAGTGTAGCGTAATTTGAACAATATGTGGATGGTGTTTTTACAATATTGAGCTTAATTTTAACATGGTGGGGTTTTTATGTATTTAAACAGTAATTGAATGTTGCACAGTAATTGTTGGAAATGACGAAGAGATTGTTTTAAACAATTGAACAAAAACTAGATGCAACGATTCACACACATGCAAAATTTGATTGGCAAAAGACGCACAGGAAAAAATATTAAACAAAAAAATGGTCAGAGACAGTGGCCCGCAAAGTGTATGCAAAGTTCTGGGACATTATGGGCAGATGGTTGGCACAAGCAATCCAGATTTATTGGCATTTAAATCAAACCGATTCGCACATAGCACTTCACACACACGCACACACCGATCGTAGGCCGGTAGTCTTGCAGCTCCAGCGCTCGACTTGTACTTTTTTTTTTTTACTTTTATTGGCGGGTGCGGACACGAGACGAATTTCAGACATGTAACCGCTGCCTGTCAGAGTCAAAGATCAACTAGAGCGATGCCTCGGGCGCCAATATTGCTATAGGCAAAACTCAAGGGGATCGGCTCCAGTTGGTCTCTCTGGCATCCGCAGCAATGCGTCTGTCGATCGGTCAGGTGTTGGAGAGAGTACAAGTGAGAGTCGAAGAGTGCAAGGTTCAGCAGGTCGAGTGTTCGTATATGTGAAGTGCCTAAAAGCATGCTACGAACCAGTCTAACCTTGGTCCAAATTGCTTGTGCTTTGGCTTACGCCCTGTTTGAGTGGTCAAGAAGGTGGGACTTTGCATAACATATAGATCAATACATTTAAATTCAAACCCTAAGGCAGTCAACATAAATATACATTCACTGTTTTGACGGTATTGCGGCACGTGTGTCATTCGACCCCTTTCTTACCCTTGCCACCTGCTGAAGGCAGGTGACTAGGAATGCAGCGTAGGTGCATGTGGTTCGGGCAATATCTAAGGGACGGTACTGGCATATGTAACAACACATAAACATATTTGGCACTAATACGGGACAAAAATTAGAAAATTCACACATATTAGGCCATATCGGCATGCGACAATTTGCCTGCCAAAGTCCGAAATTAATATTTTCCAAACAATGGCAGGCAAATTGCCGCGCAATACAAATTTGTCAACAGAAATATTGACAGTTTTTAATGGCAAGTGTGGACAAAAATATTCACACTTAAATGTTGACACAGAATGGACAAATAGTGGGGGCCTTCTAGGGTTATTTGCAGGGTATATTGCGCAAGGTGGGGAAATGTCAGAAATGTTTACATTTACAATTAGCCGCGTTCCGCACAGCGAAAACACATTGTCAGGTAAGTAATGGAATATAAATATAAAAACAGAGGATTTAGTGGATGGCAAGGCTTGGAGTGGACAAAACAAAAGGTAAGTACACGAAATAAAATCACAAGCGCATGCAAACGGACTGGATTGGGGACAACTATTTACAGAAACTACAATGAAAAATTACACACATACAAAAGAGTGCAAAAACAAGACAATACGGATATACAACTGAACTACATTTAACACGACATTAAAAGAGACAGTTTAAATAACAACTAAGGTCAAGTTTCTATTGCATGTAATATAATTCTAATTATAATTATCTTAATTTGCTATTTTCAGAGGAGACGGACAACAACAAAGCATCGGCCGGCATAACAAACACACATATGTATGTATGTACACAATGCACATATGGGCATTGTGTTGTATGCCGGCCAACTCTGCCGCCCCCCCCTGGTCGTCATGGATGGATGGAATCACCCGCAAATGTAATGGAAGGTAAGTAAATGTAATGTTTAGCGGATGATTCTTATTTACTAATTTATTTATTTGGGGCGGGCAAATTTGCGCGCCCCGTTTTCAGCGCCGTCGTCGGAGTGGATTTTGCTGCTGTTGCTGCTGGATTCTGGCTGCTGGTACTGGATGCAGATGACGGCTTCTGGTGAAGATGGCCCCTTACAGGGGGCACCAGTGGCACAGGTCCGGCCACCAGTGGATTGGATGGATACTCGCACACACATTAGCACCCTCAGCGACTCGGGTCCGGCCGCCTGCAGGTGAGTGTTTGTTGTAGTCGCTTTGTGTTTGTTTTATTTATTTATTTTAATTTCTTCCTCTTTTTATTTTCAGGTTTTGAGTTGTGGCTCCGTCGTCGGATTAATGGCTGTCCGCGCCATCATTAAATACACCCTCTATGGACCAGAAGGGTGTTTGGATTTGGAAGGGATGATGGCGTGAGGATTTGCAGTGGGCGTGGCATGTTTGCGCGCCCATTGTCCAACACATGACCACCATCAAGCGGCTGCTGGTCCGGCCGCCCGCTGGTAAGTACGTGTTTTCATTATTTGTTGATTTTTGCATCTTGTTTTAATTTGTATTTATTTCTTCCAGATACCTGTGCAGGGCTGCTCGCTAATGTGGACTTGGATGCTGTTGCTGCTGCTGCTGCTGCTGCTGGTTGCTGGTTGGTGAGTATTTGTTGTTTTATATTTATATTTATTGTATTTAATTAATTCTCTTTTATTTCAGGTTTCTCCGCAGTTGATTTATTCCTTTTTTATTTATTTCAGATTTATCTTTTAGTGGCTGCGTCGTCGATGTGAATTTGGATGCTGCTGTTGCTGCTGCTGGATGCTGTTTGGTGAGTATGTGTATTTGTTGATTTGTTTTTGTATTTAATTTTAATTGGTTCTTTCTTTTGTTTCAGGTTGCTCTGCCGAGGCTGCGTCGTCGCTAAGGATTGGATGCTGTTGCTGCTGCTAGTTGCCGGTCGCTTGCAGGTGAGTGAGTTTATTTGTTGATTTGTTTTTGTATTTTATTTTAATTGTTCTTTTCTTTTATTTCAGGTTTCTCTGCCGTGGCTGCGTCGTCGATGAAAGTCAGCAACGTCCTCGACTAATACACTCTCCATGGACCAGAAGAGTGTTTTCCAATAGAGAGGATGGTCGGCGTAAGGATTTGTGGAGGGCGTGGCATGTTAAGGCGGCCCGTGTCCAGCACTAAACCAAGTGCAAACGGCTGTTAATCCGGCCGCCTGCAGGTAAGTGTGCGTATTTGCTGTTTATGTGTTTGTTTGTTGTTTTAATTGTTTCTTTTTAATTTCAGATTTACAGCACAGGCTGCATCGTCGGATAGTGGGATCCAAATCTCGCTCCTTGCTCCAGAAGGATGTGTAGCGGCTTGGGGATGGTGAGGCGTGAGGATTTGCGGAGGGCGTGTCATTTTTGGGCGCCCCGTGTCCAACTCTCGACTGGAATCAAACGGTTTCTGGTCGGTCCGCTTGCAGATGAGTGTTTTCTTTCTGGATTTTTTGTTTGTATGTTTTGTTTTAATTGATTTATTTTATTTTATTTTCAGGTTAGCTGGAGAGGCTGCGTCGTCGCTAGGGATTGGATGCTGTTGCTGCTGCTGGTTGCCGGCCGCTTGCAGGTAAGTGAGTTATTTGTTAATTTATTTTTGTTTTATTTTAATTGTTCTTTTCTTTTATTTCGGGTTTCTCTGTCGTGGCTGCGTCATCGATGAGTGTCGGCAACGTCCTCGACCAATACACTCTCCGTGGACCAGAAGAGTGTTTCCCACTAATGAGGATGGTCGGCATAAGGATTTACGGAGGGCGTGGCATGCGTGTGTGCATATTTATCTGTTATATTTCTCTTTTTGTTTTGTTTTAAATTATAGTTGTTTCCAATTGTGAAGTGTGTTCTGTTTGGGGTTTAGTGCTGCTATGTTGGGTGAGTAGATGGATTGTGTAGTTTTTCAGATCAGTGGGTTGGGGTTGCAGCATCACTGTCGTCGGAAATGGTTATTCTGCTGTTGCAATCATCTGAGATGGTTATGGTGACAGGCATACTGGGGCAGCAATCCGGAACAACTAGTCTTTTTATTGACAAAGGTTGGCCCTTAACCTTAAGAATAGCTTGCTCTCTTGTGTACTCTCCACTTACGTATTTTCTTTTGTAAATGTTAATTAGTGTTTCACAGAGTCTACGGAATGGCCGTCGCGCTTCGTCTTCAGCTCTCTTTTTCCTGTTGGCTTCCTGTCTTGCAGCTTCTTTTTTATCGAATTCCTCCTCTTGGAGCCGTAGTAGTGTGGGTAGGTTGTCCCGTTGCTGTATCCTTAGGTCATGTAAGTTGGTGGCGTTATTTGGTCTGGGGATTTGTTCAGTGTTGGCTTGTGTCTGTAGCGGTTGGAAGTGTTTTTGCAGTTGGAGAGTGTATCTGGGCCTGAGGAGTCTGTCCGGAACAAATGGATTAATGGCTAGCTTTCGGGCTTCGGGATTTTCGTGTAAGGCAAGGGCATTGGCGAGCCTGGAGCTCGACTTTTGGTAGGTTTCCTCAACTGTTGGGATATTGTACCTTGCCCTGAGCGCGTCGTTTCTAGCGTACCTTCCAGCTTTCAGGGCCCTACGGAGGATTATATTTTGCAGTCCCTGAATCCGCTTTATTTGTGTGTTGGAGCATAGTGCGCCCCACACTGGCAGGGTATATTGCCAGAGAGGGGCGATGAGTTGCCTTACCATAAGTGACTTGCATTTTTTGGGCAGCTTGCTTCTTGGCCCAATGAGCCAGCCCAGCTTTTTTGCCCTAGCCCTCATTCTTACTCTGAGTAGAGCCACATGTGATACCATGTTTAGTTCGCTGTCAAGTTTAACGCCCAGGTAGGTGGTGCATTTTTTGGTCTGGATCGGTTTGTCGTTGACCATTATTGGGACGTTGTCAAGTAACTTCCTCTTTCTCGTGAAGAGGACATGGGCCGTCTTATCTGCGTTAATTGTAATGGACCATTTTCTGGTCCATTGAAGTAGCTCTCTCAGGTAGCCATTGTTAAGGCTAGTTGCTGATGATGGGTAGTCTGCAGCACTCATGATGGCCGTATCGTCCGCGTAGGTGGCTAGAAGCATTCTTTGCCCTATATTGGAGCGGTTTCTGTGTACCGTAATTGGCATTGGCATGTCTGAGGCATATATAGAGTAGAGGATGGGGCCCAAGACACTTCCCTGGGGGACACCCGCAGTAATTGCGCCCGTCCTCGAGCGTATACCATCGCTGCATTTGACAGCAAATGACCGCTGAGATAGGTAGCTCTCCAGGATAGCGTATAGGCGTAGTGGGAGGATCTGAATGAGTTTGGACAGCAGACCCTCATGCCAGACCCGGTCAAAGGCCTCTGATATGTCCAGGAACACAGCCGAACAGACCTTCTTATCCTCGTGTGCCCTGAGGACGAATTGGGCCACACGACTTAGTTGCTGTTCAGCGGCATGCTCTCTCCTGAAGCCAAACTGGTGGGCGGGGATGGCTTTTTTGAAGGCATCCTCCTGCATTAGCCGTCTCAGTAGGAGCTTCTCAAACAACTTCGATAGTCCAGAAAGGAGACTTATTGGGCGATAGGAAGCCATGTTGGCTGGATTCTTTTTCGGCTTTGGGATCATTGTAATGATGGCATGTTTCCACGCCCTCGGGAAGTGACCTATGCGCAGGATGGAATTGAAGATAAGTATAAGGTACAGTATGGCTTTCTTGGGCAGGATCTTAATGACTCCATTGTCAATGTTATCTATTCCAGGGGCCTTGTTTTTAACAAGTTGTCGAATCTCTTTGGTGACTTCAGTCAGAGTGATTGGCTTAGTGAATTTGTGTCTCGGTTGCTGTATACTTGTCGCATTGTCGTTAGCTTTTTTGGCCTTTGTCCTCTGCCATTCGTCAATGATTGCTGCCCTTTCAGCGTCCGTGCTGGTGTGGTGGGGGCTGAGTCTCTCCTCCAGGTGTTTTGCGAAGGCTTCTGCCTTCTCAAGAGTACACCGTGTCCAGGTGGTGTCTTGGTTGTCTGTAGTTCTAACTGAGCAATTAGGTATCGGCTGCTTTTTCATGGTTTTTGTTATTTGCCACAACTTGGCCATGTCCTTTCCGTCCATTGTGCTGACTGCTCTCAGCTTGTCATTAACTTTGTTGGTTTTAATAGCAGCCATAGCCTTGTTTAGCTTATTTTGAGCCCTTCTATAGTTTTTCCTGGACTCGGGTGTTCTGAGTGCCAGGAAAACGTTCCTTCTATCGCGCTTCTCCTCCAGGAGCTTCATCGTCGGTCCGTCAAGTTTATGGGGAGGGAATATGCGGAGGTTATTATTGGGTTTTCGAATTGTGGTAATTGCTTTGGCTGCAGCGTCGTTTATGTTGTTGTAGAGGATTGTCACCGCGTCATCTATGTCCTCCCCCGAGTTTATCTCAGTATTGAGGTGAATGGTTTGTTCCAGGTGCGTCTGGAATAATTTTATTTTAGCTCCCCTGGGCAGTAGTCGAGTGTTTTGGGTGAGTTTGGTATTTGGGTTTTGCTGTCGGGTTTTGTAGATGTGAGTTATTAGTGGGAGGTGATCTGAGTCAAGGTCTATGGATGCGTAGATCCTGGCATAATCGTGGTTAATCCGGCACGTGATGGCAAAGTCTATGGCTGAAGGAGATTTCCTTCGGTCGTATGGGAAGTGAGTGGACCCACCCGTTGCCAGAACGTTGAAGTCGCTGCGTCCTTGGATCGCTTCGTACAGCTCCCTTCCTCTTTGGCAGGACCTGGGGTTTCCCCACCAGGGATGCTTGGCATTCCAGTCGCCGCAGATCATGTAGCTGTTTCTGGCTGATCCGGCTGCAGTCTGGTCGAGGAGAGTGAATAGGCGGGAGAAATGGGCTTTGGACCATTTGTGTCCTGGCGGGCAGTACAAAGGTGCCAGGATTGTCAAACCGTTCTCGCTACCATCGTCCGGGAGTAGGGCTACGGGGGCGCATTGGACTGTCTCCTCGTTGATGGGCTGTAGGGCTATGTGCTTTATGCACGTTCTCACTAGAGTGGCAACACCTCCCCTTCTCCGGCTTAGTGGATTACTGGCATAGTACGTGGTGTAACCATCAACAGCCAAGTTGGCACCTTTGGTCTCTAGAACCATCATTACTTGGAGTTTTTCCCTGTACATGAACATCTCAAGCTCGTCAATTTTGGTTCTCACCCCGCCTGAGTTCCAGAATGCAGATTTGATGCTGTCGTCACTCTGGGGAGTGGCGTAAGTAATGGGGGTGTCCTCCACCGAGGTGTTGGACGAGAGAATTCTCATATAATGTCTAGGCATTAGGGATGTCATTGGCTGTTATGGGAGTTTGCCTCCGGACGAGTGAGGAGAGAAGTTTTAGGATCTCTTCGAGTTTAACTTCTAATTGTTTTGTTTGTCGTATGCTGCGGTGGCAATACTTATACTAGTTCATCGGAACGTTAACCAGCTCCAACCTGGATCTGAACCAGCAGGTTCAGGGGAGCCAGTTCACGTTCCGATGAATATATTTTATTGTATCAATACTATCCTTAGCATTATCTTACAATTATTTGGGGCTGCTATTTTACTTATAGTGGTATGCGTTTGCCTGCTGACTGCTGTTTTGCAGCCATAGGCAACGCATACGTCACTTTGGGCAGACTGAATTCACCTCTGCTGGCAACTCTGCCAGCGCATTCTTTGAAATTAAACACACATCTCGACCCCAACAGCGGTCCACTGATTGGGGGAGGCGAATGTAAAAATAATTATAGATAAGTGACTAAAACTAATGATAATATATATATGTAGTAGTAAGAGATAAAATGAAACAATTAGTATAAGTATTAATTCTATGTTATTGTTATGTCTTCATGTATTGTCTTCCTTCTTATATACTCATTCTCGCCGCCTTCTGGTCCGAGGCAGCGAGAAATGTATGTGGTGTGTATGTCGTGTGTTTGTGTGTATGTGCGTGTGAGTGGAGGAGTGCTCGAATATATCCCAATGGGATGAGATATTCTCGAGCGTTGTTGGTGGTGGCATCTCACTTCCTCTCAAGGGCGCCTCATCTCTTGCGGATTAGTTGAGTGCCTTACACAATGGTCTCAACCAATCCGGTGCCGGGCGTTGCTGGTACTGGCGTCCTGTGTTTCTGCCTCTCCTTCTCCAACAGTCAAGTCGACAATATCGAACTGCGCATGTTCGTCAGCAGCAATAAATGAATTTAATATTGCTGCTGTTGATGTTGTTGTTGGCTGCAGATCTTCAGTGAATGAATTAACCCCCGAACTTGCGCGTTCTCTTGCCCTTGCTAGTATGTCTGTGGAGAAATAGCTTGATGTGGCCGTTGGTACGTCTTGCTGAGGGTGGTAAGGGGCTCCTCGTACCCTGAGTAGCCCATGGCTCGCATGGCTCTCCTGTTACCTGCATCCGCCCTGTCTCTCCAAAGTTGCTCCATCTCAGTGTAAGGCCGCTGATATGGAACAACTTCCATACGGTCCCATTCTTGTTTCTCCACTTCCTTGCGTAGATGCGCTTTCAAATACTCGGAATATCGAGGCCTGGTTAGTCTGCGGGGGGGGACATATGGATCGTTGATTACCGCTGCTGCTTCCGTGTTGGTGTGCGTCCTCATACGGTCAACGTATCTCTTACAAACTTTCGCATAAACCTCATCCACGGTCTCAAGGCCCAGGTCCCGATGGATGGTATCGTTACGAACATACCATGGGGCATTAGTGATAGTCCGTAACGTTTTGTTCTGCTCAGTTTGTAGGCGACCAAATTCGAGACTAGAGGCAAGTGGGCCCCAAACAGGCAGTGTGTATTGCCATATGGGTGCGATGACTTGCCTATAGAGTATGACTTTAGCGTTCAGGCATAGTTTGCTGTTGCTGTTCAGCAGCCAATGAAGCTTCTTCACTCTAGCCTTGATTTTAGAGATAGTTGCCGTGATATGGTGGTGGCATTGCAACTTGGTATCCAGGCGAACTCCGAGATAGGGATGAAAAGAGACAGTTTCCAGGATCTGTCCAGCAATGTTGGGAACGAACATACCCTCAGGTTCCAGGGTATTCCGGAGAGTGTGAAAAACATGTACTGTTTTGGAGGCATTGATGGTGATTCCCCACTTTATGGCCCAGTCAGAGACTCTGCCCAGAAACCGGTTCAAATTGAGATGGCTACCCGCTGGGTACTGCCTCTGGTTAAAATGGCTGTGTCGTCAGCATACGTCGCCAGCAACATATTCGGATCGCGTGGGATGGGCATATCAGCCGTATACAAGTTGTATAGGACCGGCCCCAGTACACTGCCTTGAGGGACCCCAGCCATTATTACCTTCTCTCCAGATTTGACACCACCTGGGCACTCGACCATAAAGGTACGTCCATCCAAGTAGCTGCTGAGGCATCTATATAGTGCCGTCGGAAGCAGCTGTCTCATTTTGTGTTTCAGGCCAGTGTGCCAGACCCTGTCAAATGCCTCTTGATGTCCATGTAAACTGCTGAGCAAAACATGTTCTTCTCATACGTCTCTAGTATGAACTTGATGACCCTTCCGATTTGTTGCTCAGCTGCATGTTCGTGCCTGAAACCGAACTGGTGGTTAGGAATTGCCTCAATAAATCCGCCTGCTTCCATCATCCTGGTCAGTAGAAGTCGCTCAAACAATTTGATAGACCAGACAGCAAGCTGATAGGTCTGTAGGAGGCCAATTTGTCAGCTGGCTTGCCAGGCTTGGGGATCATTGAGACCACAGCTCGTTTCCAGAGGCTCGGGAAGCAGCCAAATTTTAGCGCACTGTTGCAAATTAGCACAAGGTAGAGCAGGGCAGATTTGGGAAGCAGTTTGATAGTCCGGTTGTCGATGTTGTCCATTCCAGGGATTTTCTCAATTTCAGGTCCTTGATTCTGGTCTCCACTTCAGCCAAAGTGACTGGTCTGAAGCTAGAGTTGGGTGTGGGGGGCTCCATCAGATCCATAGACTCCTCGATTGATCGTCTGTCCTCCTCAGAATTGGCTAGTAAAGGCTTAAATCTCTCTGCTCAAGGTGTAGAGCAAAAAGACTCAGCCTTTTCCTCCGTGCTCTTGCACCACGGGTCATCAATATCCCCTTCTCCGTCCTCAACAAAGCGCCTCACAGGTAGATCAGCAGGAGGCTGCCTTTTCAGCCCATTGGTCAGCCTCCACAGTTTCTGCATGCTGTATCTATCTGTGGGATCAATAGCAGCCAGTTGAGTGTCGATTCGTCTCGCCTTTGCAGCCTCGATCTCCTTTGTGGATCCTATTCGCCAACGCATTATGCAGCTGTTGCGCTGCCGGATCGCGTCTTTTCCTCAGCAGGTTCCGCAGACGCCTCTTGGTGTCAATCATCAGGCGGACACGATTCGTCAAAGGCACCTCTGCCTGCAATCTGGGTCGGACGGGCCTCATCAGATTGCTCCTAGCAAGCTCAGCAGCTTGAATGATGTTGTTCTGCAGAATGTTTGCAGCATCATCAACATCCTCAGCTGACCTTAACTCCGTGTTAAGGTGTATGTGTGAGTCCAGCCAGGACTGGAACGTCGACACGTTTGAGCCTGCCGGCAGCAGGCGCCTTTTCGTAGTCATCTCCGCTGGAGACTCTCTTTTTTTCGAACATACAATGACGATTTGCAAGTCAATTCCCCAGGCCAGACGCACGCCGCTTAAGCGGGGTGGTGGTGGGGAATTGAGCTTGCAAAAGCTTTTTTATTTCGAATTATACATATTACATTGCATATTTTTCAAAATTAAATGAGACCTGCCATGAATTTACATACTAAATTACACAGCCTTGGCAGAAAAAATTGACTTGGTATTTTATACTAGAAAAAAATACCTTATTCGTAAGTTATCGATATCTTAAAAATATAGTATATACATTAATTATCGAATTTGGGTTTGTTTACAATATTTACAATTGCAGATGAAGTCTGCAAATATGTGCCAATAAGAAGCGAAATGAAGGAAGAGCAATACGCAGGAGCATCCCTGTCCAGTCCAAGCAGCTGAGAGGCACCAGTTTCCCATGCGTTTGAAGATTCATGTCCATGTGCCAGTGGAACAACACCGCACTGCCAAACAGCTCCAACAAGTTGGATTTCGTCTGCAGTTCAATTTTGCCCCAGGCGAAAAGAGATCATCAGGTGAGTTGTTGGTTTTCAATTGTGAATCTGTGAATTAAACAGGAGAATTTTGATTATTCGCAGGAGCCGCCGCCGCCGAAGTCTCCAGATTGTTGTTGCTGTTGCTGGCTGTTGTTGTGGTGCCGCCTCTGCTGTTTGCGGTATGAGTGGAGAACGGATTGGCTAGGAAACTGTCCTGTCGTTCCTGCAGTACTCTCGCCTGCATTCTGGTCTGCTCTCTGATCTGAGCTCTGACGTCGTGTGAGTTGTTCTGTGCCATCATCGATGTGTATCTCAGCCTGAGGCGGGACAGCCTCGCAGGTGCGTATGGAAGGAGTGCCATATTTCTAGCAATACGGTTGCTGTGGATCCCCAGCCGAGAGTAGTAATCACTACATAACTTGTTGCATGTTTCTTCCACAGTTGGTATCTGAAGGTCTGCATGTATGACGCTGTTTCGGACGTACCAAGGGGCATTTACAATCCTTCGCAGCGCTTCGTTTTGGATAACCTGTATCTTCGCCATCTGTGTGTTTGAAGTCAGCGGCCCCCAAACTGCCATGGCGTATTTCCAAACAGGGACTATCATCTGTTTGAAGAGCATAACTTTTATGCGGAGTGGAAGTTTGCTGTTCCTGCCAATGAGCCAGTTAAGCGATTTGATACGGCCTCTTGCCTTTCCAACGACGGCCATGACATGCCCAGTAAAGTTTAGCCTCCTGTCCAGAGTGACCCCGAGATACGGATGTGCAGCTTTATCATTAATAGTCTGGTTAGCGATTCTTGGAACATTTGAAGACATTTCCTGCTGGAAAGGTGAGAGAGTGTGAAGAACATGCTTTGTCTTGTCAGTGCTGATTGTGATGCCCCACTTTTTTGTCCATTCTAGGGTGTTGATCAGGTGCTGTTCCATGATGATTTTGCACTGCCTTATGGAACTGTCAGCTACCATGTAAACTGCATCATCTGCATACGTGGCTATCAACTTTGTAGCTGGATATCTGACTGACGGCTGCGGCATGTCGGAGGTGTAGATATTATACAAGACCGGACCCAAGACGCTGCCCTGAGGGACTCCTGCAGCAATACTCCTTACGCTTGAGGCAGTATTACCACAGCACACTACTTTGAAGGATCTTTCACATAGATAGCTGGTAAGTATGCGATAGAGTGAAACAGGAACTAATCTTTTGATTTTGTAGAGAAGACCCTGATGCCAGACTCGGTCGAAGGCCTGCTGTATGTCCATGTACACAGCAGATACATGCTTCCGGGCCTCATGACTCTCCAGAATGAACTGTGTTACACGACCAATCTGCTGCTCAGCAGAGTGTTCGCATCTGAATCCAAATTGGTGTTCTGGGATTGCAGCTTCAAAAGATTCCACTTCAAAAAGCCGGCTGAGAATGAGGCGCTCCAACAGCTTCGAGAAACCTGTGAGCAGGCTGATTGGCCGATATGATTCTAGTTGATCTGAGGGCTTCTTTGGCTTTAGGACCATCGTGACCTTAGCACATTTCCACGCAGTTGGGAAGTGTCCGTATTTGAGTGAAGAGTTGAAAATAAGAGTCAGGTAATCAATGGCAGAGCTTGGCAACGCCTTTATGGATCTGTTACATATGCGATCGTAACCAGGAGCCTTTTTGATCTTTAATTTTTTAATTTCTCCAAGCACCTCGCTCGAAGTGATTGGTCTAACTCGGTCTTGACTTGATGAATTGGGGAGAAGCAGTTCATTTTCAATTTCTATCCTATCATCTGGATCTGCGGTGACTCTCGGCGTGAAACGCTGCTCCAAATGCTGAGCAAACGCTTCAGTCTTCTCTTGTACGCTTCTACACCACGGATCAGCTGGGCGTGGTTCTCCTTGACTATGATGCTTTCGCACAGGTAAGTTTGGAGTGGGTTGTCTTTTGATGATGCTTGTAAGCCGCCACAGTTTTTTCATACTATAGCGATCTGATGGGTCAATGTTGCTCAGAATGCTTTCCATCCGCCTGGCCTTGAGCATTTTAATCCGTTTGCTAATCCTGTTTGTCAGCTGGTTTAATTTTTTTTTTTTTTTTTCGAACATACAATGACGATTTGCAAGTCAATTCCCCAGGCCAGACGCACGCCGCTTAAGCGGGGTGGTGGTGGGGAATTGAGCTTGCAAAAGCTTTTTTATTTCGAATTATACATATTACATTGCATATTTTTCAAAATTAAATGAGACCTGCCATGAATTTACATACTAAATTACACAGCCTTGGCAGAAAAATTGACTTGGTATTTTATACTAGAAAAAATACCTTATTCGTAAGTTATCGATATCTTAAAAATATAGTATATACATTAATTATCGAATTTGGGTTTGTTTACAATATTTACAATTGCAGATGAAGTCTGCAAATATGTGCCAATAAGAAGCGAAATGAAGGAAGAGCAATACGCAGGAGCATCCCTGTCCAGTCCAAGCAGCTGAGAGGCACCAGTTTCCCATGCGTTTGAAGATTCATGTCCATGTGCCAGTGGAACAACACCGCACTGCCAAACAGCTCCAACAAGTTGGATTTCGTCTGCAGTTCAATTTTGCCCCAGGCGAAAAGAGATCATCAGGTGAGTTGTTGGTTTTCAATTGTGAATCTGTGAATTAAACAGGAGAATTTTGATTATTCGCAGGAGCCGCCGCCGCCGAAGTCTCCAGATTGTTGTTGCTGTTGCTGGCTGTTGTTGTGGTGCCGCCTCTGCTGTTTGCGGTATGAGTGGAGAACGGATTGGCTAGGAAACTGTCCTGTCGTTCCTGCAGTACTCTCGCCTGCATTCTGGTCTGCTCTCTGATCTGAGCTCTGACGTCGTGTGAGTTGTTCTGTGCCATCATCGATGTGTATCTCAGCCTGAGGCGGGACAGCCTCGCAGGTGCGTATGGAAGGAGTGCCATATTTCTAGCAATACGGTTGCTGTGGATCCCCAGCCGAGAGTAGTAATCACTACATAACTTGTTGCATGTTTCTTCCACAGTTGGTATCTGAAGGTCTGCATGTATGACGCTGTTTCGACGTACCAAGGGGCATTTACAATCCTTCGCAGCGCTTCGTTTTGATAACCTGTATCTTCGCCATCTGTGTGTTTGAAGTCAGCGGCCCCCAAACTGCCATGGCGTATTTCCAAACAGGGACTATCATCTGTTTGAAGAGCATAACTTTTATGCGGAGTGGAAGTTTGCTGTTCCTGCCAATGAGCCAGTTAAGCGATTTGATACGGCCTCTTGCCTTTCCAACGACGGCCATGACATGCCCAGTAAAGTTTAGCCTCCTGTCCAGAGTGACCCCGAGATACGGATGTGCAGCTTTATCATCAATAGTCTGGTTAGCGATTCTTGAACATTTGAAGACATTTCCTGCTGGAAAGGTGAGAGAGTGTGAAGAACATGCTTTGTCTTGTCAGTGCTGATTGTGATGCCCCACTTTTTTGTCCATTCTAGGGTGTTGATCAGGTGCTGTTCCATGATGATTTTGCACTGCCTTATGGAACTGTCAGCTACCATGTAAACTGCATCATCTGCATACGTGGCTATCAACTTTGTAGCTGGATATCTGACTGACGGCTGCGGCATGTCGGAGGTGTAGATATTATACAAGACCGGACCCAAGACGCTGCCCTGAGGGACTCCTGCAGCAATACTCCTTACGCTTGAGGCAGTATTACCACAGCACACTACTTTGAAGGATCTTTCACATAGATAGCTGGTAAGTATGCGATAGAGTGAAACAGGAACTAATCTTTTGATTTTGTAGAGAAGACCCTGATGCCAGACTCGGTCGAAGGCCTGCTGTATGTCCATGTACACAGCAGATACATGCTTCCGGGCCTCATGACTCTCCAGAATGAACTGTGTTACACGACCAATCTGCTGCTCAGCAGAGTGTTCGCATCTGAATCCAAATTGGTGTTCTGGGATTGCAGCTTCAAAAGATTCCACTTCAAAAAGCCGGCTGAGAATGAGGCGCTCCAACAGCTTCGAGAAACCTGTGAGCAGGCTGATTGGCCGATATGATTCTAGTTGATCTGAGGGCTTCTTTGGCTTTAGGACCATCGTGACCTTAGCACATTTCCACGCAGTTGGGAAGTGTCCGTATTTGAGTGAAGAGTTGAAAATAAGAGTCAGGTAATCAATGGCAGAGCTTGGCAACGCCTTTATGGATCTGTTACATATGCGATCGTAACCAGGAGCCTTTTTGATCTTTAATTTTTTAATTTCTCCAAGCACCTCGCTCGAAGTGATTGGTCTAACTCGGTCTTGACTTGATGAATTGGGGAGAAGCAGTTCATTTTCAATTTCTATCCTATCATCTGGATCTGCGGTGACTCTCGGCGTGAAACGCTGCTCCAAATGCTGAGCAAACGCTTCAGTCTTCTCTTGTACGCTTCTACACCACGGATCAGCTGGGCGTGGTTCTCCTTGACTATGATGCTTTCGCACAGGTAAGTTTGGAGTGGGTTGTCTTTTGATGATGCTTGTAAGCCGCCACAGTTTTTTCATACTATAGCGATCTGATGGGTCAATGTTGCTCAGAATGCTTTCCATCCGCCTGGCCTTGAGCATTTTAATCCGTTTGCTAATCCTGTTTGTCAGCTGGTTTAAGGTGAGTTTGAGTATCGGGCTATGATTTCCCCTTTTGTTGAATATTTTACTTAAGATTCTTTTCGCCTTTATAGCTACTAGGGTCTGCCGATCCAAGTGCAGCCGATGTTGGGTAACAGGAGAAGGATGGCTATTGACTGGTTGTGTGGCGGCTTCAGCAGCATTAAAGATGTTCCGTTCTAGGATGGCAACAGCATCATCTATGTCCTTCCCACTTCTTAACTCTGTGTCCAGATGAATGCTTTGATCAAGATGCGTTTGAAATGTGCGAATATTGGTGGAGCTTGTAAATAAAACTTCCCTTGCTTTAGGTAAGGGATGACAGTTTATGCTAATGACTTGAATTACATGATCCGATCCCAGGTCGTGCATTGAGTCTATGCGGATGAGATTGTGCTGGACACCCTTATAGACCGCGAAGTCTATGGCGGATGGTCTTTGCGAACGATTTGAGGGGAAGTGAGTGGGAGATCCAGTGGCTAATATATTTAGCTCGCCTTCCTGTACACAGTTTAATAATTCAATGCCTCTACCGCAAGATCTGGGGTTTCCCCACCACTGACTTTTTGCATTCCAATCTCCAGCGAGGATGAATCTTTTGCCCATACCATCAAATATATCCTTTGAATTGGGACTTGGACCAGATTTGGGTTCTGGTTGGAGGACAATATATCGATGCGATTGTGATCGGAGGACCAGAGGCCAGTGAGGCCACAATTGCTGACATCTGTATGTGAGCTTCGCAGACTTTTGGCAAGGATGTGTGAGGAATGCTAGCCCTTACAAGAACCGCCGCACCACCCCTTCGATTATTTGATGGATGACTCGCACTGTACACATGAAAGCCTTCCAATTCAATCCTTGTGCTGTCCGTGAGGTGAGATTCTGAGATCAGTATTATGTCAATATTATGTCTGGACTGGAATGCCTCTAGCTCAGCGAGTTTGTTACGCAGCCCAGCAGCATTCCAAAAAGCTATTTTTATTTGTTGGTGGCGTTCATGCATTTTGCTGGTCATTGAGTCTAGACCCAGCAGGGAGGCGCGAGATAAGAACGCTCAGCATGTTTTCCAGAGATTCCATTCTTGCCTCTAAATTTGACTGAGGCTGGAGCAGATTTGATGGTGATTTGTTTGTTTGTCGTATGCTGCGGTGGCAATACTTATACTAGTTCATCGGAACGTTAACCAGCTCCAACCTGGATCTGAACCAGCAGGTTCAGGGGAGCCAGTTCACGTTCCGATGAATATATTTTATTGTATCAATACTATCCTTAGCATTATCTTACAATTATTTGGGGCTGCTATTTTACTTATAGTGGTATGCGTTTGCCTGCTGACTGCTGTTTTGCAGCCATAGGCAACGCATACGTCACTTTGGGCAGACTGAATTCACCTCTGCTGGCAACTCTGCCAGCGCATTCTTTGAAATTAAACACACATCTCGACCCCAACAGCGGTCCACTGATTGGGGGAGGCGAATGTAAAAATAATTATAGATAAGTGACTAAAACTAATGATAATATATATATGTAGTAGTAAGAGATAAAATGAAACAATTAGTATAAGTATTAATTCTATGTTATTGTTATGTCTTCATGTATTGTCTTCCTTCTTATATACTCATTCTCGCCGCCTTCTGGTCCGAGGCAGCGAGAAATGTATGTGGTGTGTATGTCGTGTGTTTGTGTGTATGTGCGTGTGAGGAGGAGTGCTCGAATATATCCCAATGGGATGAGATATTCTCGAGCGTTGTTGGTGGTGGCATCTCACTTCCTCTCAAGGGGCGCCTCATCTCTTGCGGATTAGTTGAGTGCCTTACACAATGGTCTCAACCAATCCGGTGCCGGGCGTTGCTGGTACTGGCGTCCTGTGTTTCTGCCTCTCCTTCTCCAACAGTCAAGTCGACAATATCGAACTGCGCATGTTCGTCAGCAGCAATAAATGAATTTAATATTGCTGCTGTTGATGTTGTTGTTGGCTGCAGATCTTCAGTGAATGAATTAACCCCCGAACTTGCGCGTTCTCTTGCCCTTGCTAGTATGTCTGTGGAGAAATAGCTTGATGTGGCCGTTGGTACGTCTTGCTGAGGGGTGGTAAGGGGCTCTTGTTTGTCGTATGCTGCGGTGGCAATACTTATACTAGTTCATCGGAACGTTAACCAGCTCCAACCTGGATCTGAACCAGCAGGTTCAGGGGAGCCAGTTCACGTTCCGATGAATATATTTTATTGTATCAATACTATCCTTAGCATTATCTTACAATTATTTGGGGCTGCTATTTTACTTATAGTGGTATGCGTTTGCCTGCTGACTGCTGTTTTGCAGCCATAGGCAACGCATACGTCACTTTGGGCAGACTGAATTCACCTCTGCTGGCAACTCTGCCAGCGCATTCTTTGAAATTAAACACACATCTCGACCCCAACAGCGGTCCACTGATTGGGGGGAGGCGAATGTAAAAATAATTATAGATAAGTGACTAAAACTAATGATAATATATATATGTAGTAGTAAGAGATAAAATGAAACAATTAGTATAAGTATTAATTCTATGTTATTGTTATGTCTTCATGTATTGTCTTCCTTCTTATATATACTCATTCTCGCTGCCTTCTGGTCCGAGGCAGCGAGAAATGTATGTGGTGTGTATGTCGTGTGTTTGTGTGTATGTGCGTGTGAGTGGAGGAGTGCTCGAATATATCCCAATGGGATGAGATATTCTCGAGCGTTGTTGGTGGTGGCATCTCACTTCCTCTCAAGGGGCGCCTCATCTCTTGCGGATTAGTTGAGTGCCTTACACAATGGTCTCAACCAATCCGGTGCCGGGCGTTGCTGGTACTGGCGTCCTGTGTTTCTGCCTCTCCTTCTCCAACAGTCAAGTCGACAATATCGAACTGCGCATGTTCGTCAGCAGCAATAAATGAATTTAATATTGCTGCTGTTGATGTTGTTGTTGGCTGCAGATCTTCAGTGAATGAATTAACCCCCGAACTTGCGCGTTCTCTTGCCCTTGCTAGTATGTCTGTGGAGAAATAGCTTGATGTGGCCGTTGGTACGTCTTGCTGAGGGGTGGTAAGGGGCTCCTCGTACCCTGAGTAGCCCATGGCTCGCATGGCTCTCCTGTTACCTGCATCCGCCCTGTCTCTCCAAAGTTGCTCCATCTCAGTGTAAGGCCGCTGATATGGAACAACTTCCATACGGTCCCATTCTTGTTTCTCCACTTCCTTGCGTAGATGCGCTTTCAAATACTCGGAATATCGAGGCCTGGTTAGTCTGCGGGGGACATATGGATCGTTGATTACTGCTGCTGCTTCCGTGTTGGTGTGCGTCCTCATACGGTCAACGTATCTCTTACAAACTTTCGCATAAACCTCATCCACGGTCTCAAGGCCCAGGTCCCGATGGATGGTATCGTTACGAACATACCATGGGGCATTAGTGATAGTCCGTAACGTTTTGTTCTGCTCAGTTTGTAGGCGACCAAATTCGAGACTAGAGGCAAGTGGGCCCCAAACAGGCAGTGTGTATTGCCATATGGGTGCGATGACTTGCCTATAGAGTATGACTTTAGCGTTCAGGCATAGTTTGCTGTTGCTGTTCAGCAGCCAATGAAGCTTTTTTTTAATTTATTCTCTCTGCCGGCGCCACTGACAAACTAGTTTGCAGTGGATTACGCGCAGGTCTCTGGTTTATTATTTTCGCTTAGATTTCCTCACAATTTTCAGTGTAGCGTAATTTGAACAATATGTGTTGAGCTTAATTTTAACATGGTGGGGTGTTTTTATGTATTTAAACAGTA